>NC_064815.1:24361851-24375371 GCF_023721935.1 Panthera uncia | reverse complement strand
GGGAGGCAGTGTGTGGCTCGCCCTCAGGGCTCTGTCCTGCTAGAGGAGAGGGTGTGAGAAGTCAGGCATTCCTGGAAGGAAAGCCACATACATACTCGCCTCCTCACAGGCAGGGGCTGTGGCCACACTTGCCCACCCTCAGGGCCCAGAAGCAGATCTGTAGGGTTCAAGCTCAAGCTGTTCTCCCTGCCGCCTGCAGGAAGCAGGCAGTGGAGGCTGAGCTGGACACATGCAAAGCCAAGTTGCGAGCTGTGGAGGCCCAGCTGCTGGAGGTCCTGGAGGAGAAACTGAGGCTGAGGCAGGAGGTGGAAGCCTGGGAGGTAGGGTGGGAATGCCAGCCGGGCCTGGGAGGCATGGGGAAGAGGCACAGGGTCGGCCCTGAACCTGCTCTCCTGCCCCCCAGGAGGACATGCGGCTACTGGTGAGACAGCAGGTCGAGAGTCAGCTGCAGAGAGAGTCCAGGGGCCCTCAGGGAGCCCCGGTGACCCCCAGAACTGCCAGGGCTCCCTGGGTCCGATTCCTCCTGGGTCAGTGGGGACGCTGGCGGTGACAGAGCTCAGCCCGGGGGCTTGGGAGCAGTGTCTTTATTCATTAAAACTTGAGGTCTGACCCTTTGCACCCTCATGCTCTCTCAGTGCCTGAGTCCTTTTGTGCGGAAACATGGAACAGGCTGCAGGGCCTTGAAGCCTGGGGCTTCCTGCCTCGTCTTGCCAGCAACTCTTAGGCTAGGAAGCCTCGGATGGCAGCCATGAAGTCCTGCGGGCAGTCAGCATGGATCCAGTGGCCAGCATTGGGCACAGTCTGCATCTGGGCTTGAGGGAAGAGCCGCCTGATCTCAGAATGGTGGCTGGGACTGTCCGTCGAAGAGGAGGCCGCCCAGATGGGGGGGGAGAGAGAAGTGGAGGCAAAGCAGGGAGGAGAGAGCTACATGAACACACATGCCAGTGCTATTTGTGAACTCTCAGGCACCCCCCTGCCCGCACCGAAGCCCTCCCCAAGGCAGGATCCCCAGGCTGGGGCCTGGGTAAGTGGGGCATGCCCCTCCCACCACCCAGTCTGGCTTACTGCACATATTGAGAGTTTCCACCCAGGAGGAAGAGGGTTGGCCCAGGGTAAGATTCTTGTCGTGGCGGGAAAGCCAAGATCTTGTCCACGTGCTGGGCCAATGCTTCCAAGTTCACCCTCCAGACGAAGCGCCCATCCACCTCCACCAGGTTGGTGAGCAGGAACTGACGCACGGCCGGGTCCTGTAGGGGTCCAGTAGTTGGGTGTGGGGGGCGGGGGAACCTCCGTGTGAGACCTGGGGCTGCCACTCTTCCCTGGACAGGTCCCAGCCCACAACACCAGCCGGGACATGGGTACATTACTTGGATAACAGTGCTGAGCTGCTGATCGGCCAGTTTTCGGGCAGAGGAGCGGGACATGTCATCTGGGACGTCTACAGCCCTCATGGCTGCCATGTAGGATGGGAAGTCTGAGTTGGATGTGGTCTCCACTGGGCTGATGTCCACAGCAATCAGGCGTTCCACCAGCTCTGGCTGAGTGAAAGAACCAAACTTGGGACCAGCCTTAGGGCAGACACAGTGGGTCTCAGGCATAGTTGCCAGATCCTGAATTTGGCCGTCCAAGGCTCAGTTGAGTCCCAGGTCGCCTGCTGGGCGCTCATGGTCTACACTGGATGGGAAGAAGCCCTGTATAGGGACAGCTCACCCTCTGGAGTGCCAGCAGCATGGCTGTCCTGCCTCCCATGCTGTGGCCAACGAGGACACAGGGCACTAGGCCCAGCTGGGTCAGGAGATCCTGCACGTCTTGGCTCATGGCCTCATAGCTCATGTCTGGGCTGTGGGGGCTGTCACCATGGTTCCGAGCATCCACTGTTAGCACCTGCGGAGCGGAGTGAGGGTGGGAAGAGCTGGCATCCACATTCAGGGCATAGAGAAGGCACGGCATTCCTGAAGGCTGAGGGGGTGGGGGGGCGGGTAGGGAGCCTGGGGAAAGATATCGAAGTGGAAAACAGTTGGAGCACAGAAGGATGGGCTGCTGTAAAAGGTGGTAAGCCCCATCAACCCTGGTGAACAAACAGGGCTGGTCCCCTTACCAGGGAGGTGTTGGCACTTAGGCACTGGACAGCGAGCCTAGCTTGAAGATCTATTAACACGAATGAAGGACTGGATGGATGCAGGCACGACGGAATGAATGGGTCCACATAGGGCCACGGTGTGCCATGTGGCCTGCATCCTTAGAAGGTCAACCTCTTCATTTCTGCTTAGAGAGACCGGCCACTCCTCGCCGGTGTCCAGTAGTGAGGGCGGAAAGCGGGGCCCGCCTTGGCCATCTCCTTAGCCCCGCCCAGCCAGGTCCCACCTCCCGGGGACCCCGCCTCTCCCGGAAGCTCACCCTCCGGCCAGTCTGCTGGGCCAGGGCCTTAGCGATGGAGTTGAAGTTGGTTTTGGAGCCGAAGAGCCCGTGCAGAAAAACGAGGGCCGGGCGGGCCGCCTCTCCGTCCAGAAGTCTGTAGGAAAGCAGCACCGACCTGGAGGGAGGAGCAAGGATGGAGGAGGGGTCTAAGCTGGCTCGGGAAGGGGTTTAGGGGAGCGGCCTGGGGGGCGGGGGTAAACGGAGGAGGCGGAGCCGAACTGAACGAGGAGGAGCGGTGGACGGCCACCCACATGGCGCCCTTGACTGACCTCCTCTCGGTGCCGCTTCGGCCACTGCTGCTGGGTGCGAGGGGCACCCTGGAGGCGCTGAGACTGGAGGGGCCGAGCCCCCTAAGGGGGAGCCTCCAGGCGCGGGCCCAGCGGAGCATGCCCGGGAACAGCTACCAGGCGCGCAGCTCTTCCTATCCCCTGGCTCCGCCTCCCGCCTTCGCTCAGAGCCCTGCCCAGTTCCGACTGCAGCTCCGCCTTCCATCCCGCCCACTACCGCGGAGTTCCCCGCCCCCTTTTTCGTCTCCTTACGTAATCCCAGAGTACCGTCTGTTCCCGCAGCTCCTCCTCTTGCGTCATTACGTAATCCCCTCAGCCACCGCGCCGGCGGGCGAGAGAGCTGCCCTCGCCACGCCCCGGGCGGAGCCACCGTATGCCTTGGTCACGCCCCTGGAGAAGCACCGCCCAACGCCCTCCCGCCCCAGGCGCCGAGTCCTCGCGGAGAGTCACGGTCCTGTGGCGTGGGAGTCCAAACCCCGCCGTTGGGAATGTCCTGGATTTGGGGCGGGAGCCCTGGGCGGCCGCGGGACGGGTCCTTGGCAAGACGAGGAGCCCCTGCCTTTGGCCGGCGCGCGCCCCACACCTGGCCTGCTCCTCTGCCCTCACGCCCCACCTTGGGTGGGTGCCGTGCTTTCTGTGCCGCAGGCGGGCGCGGAGAGGCGCCAAAAGTGGCTCCCGTCGTCGAGGCGCCGGCTTGGAGGCGTCGTGCTCCACAGCTGGGGGCCCAGGCAGGCCGGGTGGTGCACCTCTTTCCCATCCCGAAGTCCTGGACTCTAGAAGGAGCTAGGGGAAACTCTAGAGAGCTCATCTCCATCCACCCTCCATGCCCACCCTTTAGAGATGGGGAAACTGGGGCAAATGGCTTGTACAAGAGGCAGAACCAGAACCGCTGTCTGGTCTGCCATTCTATCTATCTATCTATGTATCTATCTATCTATCTATCTATCTGCCATTCTTGATGCGAATCAAGGTGGGAAGCCAGGTGTTTGTACTGGAGGGTATTTGCTTCCTTGAGCTGAAATGGGTCAGACCTCACGCCTCTTTACCAGCAGAGAAATAAACGATTCTCCCACCCTTGAACTCAGCACATCCCGCACATTAAAAAGCCTCCCTTTGGAAGCCTGACTGGCTGCCATCTTCTCTCCCCAGTCTGGGGCAGTGGTGGCAGTGGTGCTATGGTCTCAGGTCTCAGCCCGCTGCTCCTTTTACAGCATTCTTCTGCTCAGAAACCTTTAGGGACTCCCCACCCTTAAACTTGAGAGTTGAAACAGCATCCCTAGCGTCCCCCAGTCTGATCCTACCTGCTTTTCCACCCATGCTTCCTATTCTCTTACTCCCCAATCAGAGATCTACATTGCACACCTTCCTTTTGGTCTTTATCCTGAAGACTCCCTCTGCTGAGATGGGTGGCTGCCTTCTAGATAGCTAGTGGCCCAAGTCCTGTACAACTGTAAATGTCCAGGATAGCTGCCACCTCCTCAAAAGCCTTCCCAGATTTCCCCGGCTGACACTAATCTCTTCTATCCTATGTTCTCAAAGCATTTGTCAGTCTACCATATGGTATTCTAGAACTGGCTTTCTCTGTGTCCCCATAGGCTGGGAGTTCTGCAGGACCGGAGTCCTGTGTTGTTTATCTGGTGCAAAGTGCAATTGTAATCATTTTACCGAATGATCGTGAAGAGATTCAGGGCACTAGCTGAGGCTTAGGTGAAGGTTCACCTGGTGGCTGGGTCAGTGCCCCTTCCAGAGATGATATCTGGTCCAGCCAGGACTCTCACTCTTTAGGGCAGGCCTGATGGGAGTCAGGACCAGTAGGAGCATCTTTTTTTTCTTTTTTAATTTTTAAAAAGTCTTTACTTTTTTTGAGAGAGACACAGAGTGCGAGTGGGGCAGAGAGAGAGGGAGACACAGAATCTGAAGCAGGTCCCAGGCTCTGAGCTGTCCCCACAGAGCCTGATGCAGAGCTCGAACCCATGAATGGTGAGATAATGACCCGAGCTGAAATCTGATGCTTAACTGACTGAGCCATCCAGGCTCCCCTGGTAGGATGCATCTTAACTCTAAGATGTAATAAATCCCTTGCCCCATAAAATGGCCTTCACCTTGAGTCAGCTTGGGGACTGGCAGTTGTTTTGTTCTAATGAAAGAAGGGCTTTAAGGTCACTGGGGACGCTAAACACACCAGGTGGTGTGGTGATTTGTTACCAGCATAGTCATTAGGGGAGTGATGAGGACATCTGAGCCCAGAATGGGAGCCGATCCAAGGCATGGGAGGGGTCCTCAGAGGAGACATCAAGCAGGGTGTTTTTCTAGAATTGGCGGATGAAGAGGCTGGGGGTTGACATCGTGATGGTGATTCAGAAGGGTAGTATTTCAAAAGTGGTTTCAAACCACCCCCCACAGCTGCTCCAGCCTACAGTGTAGCCAGGTAACCTGAGCCTGGCCCACAACCCTTGACCATCTGCCCAGAGCCCTGGGTCTATGGCAGAAGCAGTCCGGAGACATTCCTGAGACCTGGGCCCAGGCCCCATCACGTGGCTGGTTAGGGCCTGGAGGCAAGCGGAAAAACCAGTTGGCTTGAGGTTTCCACTGGAACACTCTAGAGAAAGTGGTGGGGCCGCGAGAGAGGGGTTGTCACCACCTGGGAAGGACTCTGGTGATGGAGTGTTGGGAAGGGGTCAACTTGGGGGCCGCCCACCCCTCCGCAGCTTGATAGGAACCAGCCAGATCCTAACTGGTTTGTTGGTGAGGGTGTCCCTCTTGGGGGAGTGTCAGCTGTTGGAGGGGAGGCCTTCCGGAGCCCCTGAGACGCTGCGGTCACGCGGGGGGAGAGGGGTGCAGAATGAGACCGCACTGGGAGTCTTTACTCCCAGCGTCCCTTCCCAGCCGTCTGCAAGTCCCGGGGTAGTGGGAGGGTGTTGTCATCCTCATTTTACTGCCGGGAACATAGAGACGCGGGAGGGGAATGACCCAGCTCCAGTCACTCAGCACGTGCGTGGCCCAGCCCGAATTCCTTCCCGGGAATGTGACTCCTAGTGCAGTGCTCCGGGTATCTAGCCACCTCCCTTCTGGCTGGGAAGCCGGGGCCCGAAGGGGTGCGGCCTGCGGCTTGCAGGCACCCGGCGCCCCCGGGGCGGCGGCGCTGAAGGGGTTAAGGCGGGGAGGCGGCGGGTGTCCCAGTCACCGCACCTGGCTCAGTATCGGTCACGTGGCCAGGGTTTCACCTGCCCCGCTGAGCAGGGACAATCGGGCCGCTTGTTTCCAGGTTGGTCGCCATGGCGACAGCAGCGCGCCTGGGGAGGTCAGCGGGGCAAATTCTTGCCTGCCGGCCGGGTGGGGCGAAGGTGTCGGTCGTGCTGGGGCGGCGCTCCCGGAGGACCCCTGGAGGTTTCCCGAGGGGCTGGCCTAGGGGTGGGGGGAACGGGAGCCGGCCACTAGGTGACTCCCTGCCCAGCTTCCTCCTGGTCTGGCCCAGCTCTGTCTTCTCAGATTTTGATCTTGCGTTCTTTAAAAACAGGATCTTGTTTAATACTCAAAGCAGCCTTTCCCACAGGAGCCTGGTAATCCCGGTGCCTCCCCTAGACTTACCAAGCCCTTCGAGAACATTCACTTTTTCCTTCCTTCCTTCAATAATAACAGATACTTTGGAGCCTCTACTATGGGCTTTTCTAGACACAGACACCTTTCCAGACACAGCCAGGAGCAAAACGGCACACTCAGGGGCTGCTCACCAGTGGATGGAGCAGAGTGTTTATTTCCTTCAGACCAGGCTGGGAAGGCCCCTCGGGCCACGGATAGAAGGTGGGGACTGCTCAGGATCATCCTGTAGCTCTGGTGTCCGAACACCCCTGGGGGCCCTCTCTGCCACCTCCGGGCCCCTCCTGCACCCTGTCCCCTCTGAGCTTCCCGCCAGGCCCACAGACCTTCATGCCTGCTTTCATCTACTCTCTTCTCCCTTCCAGAAACGCCCACGGGTCCTGCTAACTGCAATCTTATCAACTTTTCTCCTACTTCCAGACTCATTTGCACACTGTACCCCTAGTAACACTCTCATCACAAGCACAAAGTGAGGAGGGTGAAGAGTAGAGGTGGCAGAGGGGGTCTATGTATTGTTTTTACCCAACAGCCTCCACTCCCCTGGAGAAACACCAGCCTGCAGGATACACTCCATCCTCCTCTGCCTGCGTTTCAGAGCCTTTATTTATTGAGCACCTACTATGTGCTGGGCACTGGGGTTGCAAGGATGAGCCCGGATCCGCTCACAGCCTGACAGTCTTGGGGGGGGGGGGGAGACACTAATGGATGTGTCATCGCACACCCAGTAAATATTCAAAGGAAGAAACATAAAATCCAAGAATCCAGCTGGCCCTGGGGTGAGGTAGGGTGGCTCTGTAGAAGCGAGACTTGAATGGAGGTCTCAAGGATGAGTAGGAGGGGGGGCTGGGCAAAGTGCTTACGGTGGAGGAGGTGGGAACATTCTGTGCCATGGGAGAGCCATCCCCCTCCCAAGGCAGACTCTTAGGAATCATTCCAGATGCCTCCTTCTTCCTTACCTCCCCCACCCCCACCCCATCCCTCACCAAGTTCCTACTGATTTTAATCTTCCGAATGGCTCTGATATCCACCCTCTCCTGTCCAACACCTCGACCCCATCTCTCCCCCTGGGGTGGCCAACTCCCCAGTGGACTTGTTGTCCATTTTGGCCTTTCTAGTCATTTCCCCGCATGGTGGACAGCATGATTTTTTCCAAACATATAATGTATTTCTGTGTTAATCTAGTTGGTTCTTTCCTATGTTTTCCTGCTTTTCTGTGCTTATTGCCCCTGGGGATGCATATGGCTGACCCAAGAGCAGAAAAGCTGGTTTGTGTGTTTCAAAAGCTGAAGCCCTTCGGGGAAGGGAATTTCTCAGCAGAGATAAGAGCTTGGCCCAGAATGGGAGGGGGACCTGCCACCTGCTTCTTGGCAGGCCCTCCAGAGCAGAAACAGCTCATGGGTCTACTAGGCAGGCAGCTTGTAACATTTTCCCCGGTCCCAAGCCCAAAGCAGACACAGTACAGGGCGCAGGACCGAAGGGGCCATTGAATCAGTTGACGATGTCTCAGCAGTCATCACTGTTGCATGAAGGCTCAATACTGTCCAACCTGTCCCTCTCTCAGCAACTCCCCCCAAGCAGATTTGGCCCTGCTGAATATCCTGGAATTGTGGCCCAGCCTCAGGAGGATTGAAGTTCAACTTGTCTCCTACGGCCTTGGGAGAACGGGGAGCATCACAGAAATAGTGTCATCGCGTGTTGAAGTTTGTAGACTGACTTTCATAATTGCGAAAATGCCATGCACATCCTTCCACGATTGACTTTCTTTTTAAATCAATAGTCCAATAGTTCATTCGACAAATATTTACTGAGCATGTGCTAATGCCAATTATGATTTTTAAAGCTAGGGGTGTGGCAATTACATGGCCCTATTCCTCAAGGAACACAAAAAACCAAAACCTCAAATTCTCTGCTTTTCTACTGTTTGGTGGGGGAGACAGCTGTACATAAATAAACAAAGAAATAAATATGTAAGTATAAATTGTGTTAAGTTCAGTGAGCAGGATACTGTGTTCATTGGTAATTGGATTGAACAATATTAAAGAGAGTGGTAAGGAAAGGCCTCCAGTAAGGTGAAATCTGAAGGATAAGAAGGAGGGAGTCATATGAACACCAGGGGTAAAAGTGGTCTAGGCAGAGGTAGTAGTGTATGCAAAGGCCCTGAGGTGCACAGAGGAAGCAAGAAGAGAAAGGCATATATGATGTGGCCTGGGGTTGGTCCAAGCAGGGGCCTGGGAGGGGATTTGGTCTTTATTCTAAGAAAAATGAGAGCCAGTGAAGGGTTTAAGGAGGGAGAGACATGATTTACATTTTTCTAATGTTTATATATTTATTTTGAGAGAGAGAAAGAGAGAGCATGTACAGGGGAAAAGCATAGAGAAAGGGAGAGAGAGAATCCCAAGCAGGCTCCACGCCATCAACGCAGTGCCCAACGTGGGGCTCGATCCCATGAACCCTGAGATCATGACCTGAACCGAAATCAAGAGGCGGGTGCTTAACTGACTGAGCCACCCAGGTGCCCTGACATGATTTACATTTTTATAGGACTGTTTGGCTGCACAGGGGAGCGTAGACGGACAGACCAAAGGGCACACGGAGGAGAGGAAGGAAAATCAGCTCGGACACTACTGTGGTTGTCCAGTTAGGACGTGATGCCAACTTGCAGCTGGGAGGTAGCCCTGGAGGTAGAGAGAGGTAGAGCTGAGATATGTTTTGGAGTTAGAATCAGTGGGGTTTGATGAAGCATTGGATGCGTAGAGAGGAAGACGGTGGTGAGGGAAAGGAAGGAGTCAAGGACAACTCCCAGGTTTCTGGGAGGCCCGCATGGGTGGGTGGTTGTGCCATTTACTGAGATGGACAAGGCTGGAGAGGAACATTTTTTCCAGTCTACACGGTACTCGTGGGGAGGGACAATCTAGAGTTCTACTTGAGCCATGTTAAGTTTGAGATGCCCTTGAGATATCATAACACTTAACATTTATGGAGCACTTAACATTTGCCAAACACTGTTCTAAGTGCTTTATGTCCATTAAGTCATTTCGTCCATTAATGGCTGTATTATTTATTGATCCCTCTCTAGAGCCGAGAGCATTGAGCCACAGAGAGGTTAATTAACTGCCCACCATCACAAAGCTTGCAAGCTGCAGGACCAGGATCCGGGGTTCTGAGGAGGAGGGAGCAATCACCCAGGTCAAAAGTTGCTGAGAGTGAGTAAGCTCCGGATAGAAAGAAAAGTGACCGTTGGCCATAGCAACCTGGAGGCCACCAGGGACCTTGCCGGGAGCAGCTTGGTGTGGCGAAGGGAAGGAGCAGAGAGGAGAGGCTGGTTGGCATGTGGGAGGGGAGGAGGCAGAATCAGGGGTGAGCAGGGAAATGGGGTGGTCTTTGTTTGCAGATGTGAAGTCAAGGAAACCTCTCTTTTTGCAAGAGAAAGAAGGTATTTCTGAGGGATATGTTTCTTTTTCTTTTTTTAATGTTTATTTATTGTTTTGAGAGAGAGAAAGCATGAGCAGGGGAGGGGCAGAGAGAGAGGGGGATAGAGAATCCAAAGTGGGCTCTTTGCTGACAGCAGACAGCCTGATATGGGGCTTGAACCTACAAACTGTGAGACCATGATCTGAACCGAAGTCGGATGCTTAACTGACTAAGCCACCCAGGCATCCCTGTTTGTTTTTTAAACATAAACCACCATATCATTTACACATGTTAAGAAGTAATAATCCCCTGGGGTACCTGGCTGGATCAGTGGGAAGAGCATGTGACTCTTGATCTCGAGGTCACGCGTTCAAGTCCCACGTTGGGTGGAGAAATGACTTAAATAAATAAATAAATAAACTTTAAAAAAAAAAGTAATAATTCCTTAATATTATCAATTATCTTACTCAATGTTCCAATTTCAAATTGTCTCATAAATACCATCAACTTTAATAGTTTGAATCAGCAATCAATGAGTAGCCACAGCTAGGATTGGTTGCTAGATCTTTTTAGGTCTCTTTTGATCTATAGATTCCTCGACATCTCAAGTTTTTCCCTTGATTTCTTTTTGGGGGGAAGGTCAATGAAAAACCCAGTTGTCATTTTGCAGACTATGTTCCGTGTTACTTTGTTCCACTTACTTACCGTGTAAATTAATACTGGATCTAGGAAATTGATCAGATTCAGATTGTATTTATTTGTTTATTTTTCTGCAACACTACTTTATGAGAGACATTGTACTTGATTAAGAAAAAAAATTTTTAATGTTTATTTTTGAGAGAGAGAGAGAGCAAGAGGGAGAGAGCAGAAACAGAGGGAGATAACAGAATCCAAAGCAGGCTCCACGCTCTGAGCTGTCAGCACAGAGCCTGATGCAGGGCTCGAACTCATGAGCCATGAGATCATGACCTGAGCCGAAATCAGATGCTTAACCGACTGAGCCACCCAGGCGCCGTCCCCCCCACCCCCAACCCCCCTTTTTAAGGACAGCCAAGTTGTACTGGTTAGGACATCTTTGGCTGGAAACCCCAGGTCAAACTTGCCTTAAGCAATAAGAAAAGTTGTGTCCCCCACAGCCAGAGATCTAAGGAGGGTGAGGGCCCAGAGAACAGGCAGTTATAACCGGGTAGAAAATATTTCCAGGGCTGCAAGTTCCTCCTCTTCAGAGGGATGCCCTCATCAAAATCATCCCCAGGCTCATTCTCTGCAGGCGTCAATTTGGTGATAGAATTCCAGATCCCATCACCTAACAAGACAACATCCAAGTAAAGACAGAGTGCTCTCTTTCTTAGAAATGTAGAAGCCTATCCCTTCTGCCTCCCAAAAAGGGACTTTTTCCCTCCTGTCTCACTGGCTGGAACTGTTTACATACTGTAAACCCGTCAACACAGGGGAGTGAAAGAGATCAACCACCGTGATTGGCTTAGTCTAATCGAGAATCATCCCTCCAGCTGAGGGTCTGTTCCACTTATGCGTTGCTCCTGAAATGAATAGCCCATATCCTTGCACACTGTGAGTATTTCAGAACAAAGTTACCTAGAAGCAGCATTTCTGGGTCTCAGAGTATCTTTATATTTATAAAGGATTTTATTATTACTACTATTGTTATTGCTATTATTATTTTATATAGAAATGGCCAAATTGCCTTTAACTTGTTTTTAAATGTTTATTTATTTTTGAGCAAGAGAGATACAGAGTGCGAGCAGAGGAGGGACAGAGAGAAAGGGAGACACAGAATCCAAAGCAGACTCTGGGCTCTGAGCTGTCAGCACAGAGCCCCACGCGGGGCTGGAACCCAGGAATGGTGAGATCATGACCTGAGCCAAAGTTGGATGCTTGACTGACTGAGCCACCCAGCTGCCCCTCAAATTGCCCTTTAAAACGGTGGTATCGATATATCCTCCCCCAGCAGGGGAGAGGGCAAAGGCGAGACATGGCATGCAACCTGGGCTCTAGCGTACCAGACTGCCCCGGGGTTCAAAGCCCAGATCCCCTGTGTGAATTCTGGGCAAATAGTACAACGCTTCTATGCCTCAGTTTTCCTGTCTGTAAAAATGGGGGTGATGATGATGATACCACTTGATATCACTTGGTAACCCTTGTGCTTAAAAGCTGTTAGCTGTTATTTTCGCTCAGGTGGAATATCCTCAAAGTGCTGATTATTGTCTCCAATTCCTGTCTGGTCTTCTCTGTACCGCTTGGAGTCTGACTTTTCCAGACTGGGTCATTCTTGTCTTCTGAGGGTGAGAGAGAGAGATGCGGAGCTATTTGGTTTTCCCAGGTTACTGGTTTGCTACAGTTCCCTTTGCTTCTTCAGGCTTGGGGGTGGAATGGCTCCCCACCGTTGTTAGTTTCTTCATACCTCAATGTCTTTTACTGAGTCCCCTAGCTCCATTCATGCCTTTCTGTATATAATCCCGCCAGTAGAATCTCTTCCAAATCCAGCGTGCTGTCTGCTGCCTTCCAGCCCCCCCCCCCCCCCCCCGATACGATTGGTTTTTAAAGTTTGCCAATCTCGGGGCACCTGGGTGGCTCAGTTGGCCAGGTGGCTGACTCGTGATTTCAGCTCAGGTCATGATCTCATGGTTTGTGAGTTCGAGCCCTGCTCCACACTGATGGTGCAGAGCCTGCCTGGGATTCTCTCTCTCTGTCTCTTCTACCCCTCCCACACACTCTCTCTCTCTCAAAATAAATAAATTAAAAAAAAAAAAAAGTTTGCCAATCTGAAAAGGCAGGGAAAAAACCTTGTTTAATTTAGAGAATTTAGAGAAATATTGTTTAATAGGGAAGTTATGCATCGTTTCATACATTTATTAGCATAAGAGTTCTTTTTGTAATTGCTTTTTCCCTTTGCCAACTATTCTATTGGCTTATCGTACTCTCTTTTATTGATTTGCAGGAACTCTTTTTATATTAGGTATATTAACCATTTTTCTGTTGTGTATGATACAAATATTTTTTTGTTTCTTCAGGTTGAAATTCATTTTTCCTCTCTATACAAAATCTTAAACTTGTCGTAAAAAATACATAATATAAACGTTACCGTCTTAACCCATTTTTAAGGGTACAGTTCCATAGTGGTAAATGTATTTACACTGTTGTGAAATATATAGCCAGAACTATTTCATGTTATAAATCTGAAACTTTATACTCCTTAAACAATAACTCCTATCTCCCCCTGCTCCCCTTGTCCTAGCTTTTGGTAATCACCACTCTGCTATCTGTTTTTATGAATTAGACTGTTCTAGATGCCTCATATAAGTAGAATGACACAGCGTTTGGTTTTTTGTGACTGGGTTATTTCACTTAGCAGAATGTCCTCAAGATCCATCCGTGTTGTAGCAGGTGTCAGAATTTCTCTCCTTTTTTAAGGCTAAATCACATTCCATTGTATGGAGAAGGCCACATCTTGCTACCCATAGATGGACATTTGCTTTGCTGCCACGCCTTGGCTCTTGTGACTAGTGATAGCAACAGGAGTATGCAAATATGACTTTGAGAACCTGCTTTCAATCCTTTTAGGTATATACCCAGAAGTGGAATTGTTTGATCACATGGCAGTTCTATTTTTAATTTTTTTGAGGAGCCGCTATATTGTTTTCCACAGCAGCTCTACCAGTTGACGTTCCCACCAACAGTGCACAAGGCCTCCAACTTCTTCACATCTTCAACAACAGTTGTTTTTTCCTTCCTTCCCTCCTTCCTTCCTTCCTTCCTTCCTTCCTTCCCTCCTTCCCTCCTTCCCTT
>NC_064815.1:24322935-24361841 GCF_023721935.1 Panthera uncia | reverse complement strand
TTCCTTCCTTCCTTCCTTCCTTCCTTCCCTCCTTCCCTCCTTCCCTTCTTCCTTCCCTCCTTCCTTCTTTCCTTCCTTCCTTCCTTCCTTCCTTCCTTCCTTCCTTCCCTCCTTCCCTCCCTCCTTCCCTCCTTCCCTCCCTCCTTCCCTCCTTCACTCCTTCCTTCCTTCCTTCCCTCCTTCCTTCCCTCCTTCACTCCTTCCTTCCTTCCTTCCTTCCTTCCTTCCTCTCTTCCTTTCTCTCTTTCTTTCTTTCTTTTTCTCCATAGTAGCCATCTTAATGGGGGTGAGGTGGTATCGAATTGTGGCTTCGATTTGCATTTCCCTAATGATTAGTGATGTTGAGCATCTTTTCATATGTGCTTATCGGCCATTCATATATCTTCTTTGCTTTGGAGAGACATCTATGCAAATCCTTTGCCTGTTTTTGAATTGGTGTTAAATTTTAGAAGTTCTCTGTATATTTTTGATATTAATTCCCTACCAGATATATGATTTGCAAGTATTTTCTCCCATTCTGTGGGTTGCCTTTTCACTCTGTCCGTAAGTGTCCTTTGATGCACAAAGTTTTAAATTTTCTTTTTTTTAATGTTTGTTTATTCAGTTTTGAGAGAGAGAGAGAGAGAGAGCATGTGCACGCAGGGAGGGGCAGAGAGAGGGAGAGAGAGCAGAGCCCATCAATGCAGAGCCTGATGCAGAGCTTTAACTCACAAATCGTGAGATCATGACCTAAGCCAAAACCAAGTGTCAGACACGCAATTGACTAAGTCACCTAGGTGCCTCTTAAATTTTCATCAGGTCCAATTTGTCTATTTTTTTCCCTTTTGTTGTCTGTGCCTTTGGTGTTATAACCAAGATACTGGTGACAAGTCCAATGCTGTGGAGCTTTTGCGGTATGTTTTCTTCTTAGAGTTTTATAGGCTCAGCTCGTATGTGTAGGTCTTTGATCTATTTTGAGTTAATTCTTGTCTGTGTAAAGGTTTAGCTTCATCTTCTGCATGTGAATATCCAGTTTTCCCAGCACCATTTGTGGAAGAGACTACTCTGTCTCCAGTAAGTTCTCTTGGCACCCTTATTGAAATCAGGAGCCTGGACGGCTCAGTCAGAGGAGCCTGCAACTCTTGATCTCGGGGAGTCGTGAGTTCGAGCCCCACATTGCATGTAGGAGTTAGTTAAAATAAATAAAGAAAATAAAGAAAATCTGGAGCGCCTGGGTGGCTCAGTCGATTAAGCCATGATAAGTTGAATCATGCTAAATAAGGAGACCGTATTACTCTGCTCCAAAGTGTCTTCAACTAGAAATGGTCAATGAGGCGAGAAATGGTTGAGAAAACAATGCATTTTGGGTTTTTTTAGGTGTCCTTTGCTGGGAGTATAGTTCTGAAACATTTGTTCGTGTTGTTTTGTTTAGGCTTATGTTCTTACCAGATGACAATAGATGCCGTGGGATTGTTTAAAAGGGGGAAGTGATTTGGGTACAGAGTGACAAATGCCATGGTGTCCTCCTGGATGGACAGGACTCTGTGGGAATAGGCTGGCTGTCAGGGAAGCTTCCTTCAGCTAAGACGTGAAATGACCTGTAAACTTGCCAACAGGGGTGAGGTGAGAGTGGGGAAGCTAGACAGAACAGAGAACAACTTGTGGTGAGAGGCTTGGGGCCTGGAGAGGGCAGGGCTTATGAAGAAATGAAGGAAATCCAGAGGGGATGGGCCTTGGTGGTTGGGGTGGGGAGGACGTGAGCCAATATGGAGGCAATCATGGCGCATGGGTCTGGGTGGGATCCTGAGAGCCATAGGGAGTAGGGGACTGGAAGGATTTTAAGTAAGTGAGTGATATGGTCAGATTGAACTGTCACCTGGCTATTCTGAGGGGAGTGGCTTGGACAGGGGCATAGCCGGGTTGGGGAGGGAGCCTGGAGGCAGGTGACCCTCTTGGGGCTGTTACTGAAAGATGGTGGTGGCCTGGTTAGTCATGGCAGCAAGTGGGGAAGAAGACAGGTGGACACATCTAGGAATAATGACGAGGTTGACAGGCCAGGGGCTGGCATTGGCAGGAGGGCCATCAGCTGGTGAGCCTTGGTGGCCTCATTTTGTAATGCCTACCCTGCGGGGTTCTTTGGGGGTCAAGTAGATCAGGGACGGTATCACCTCTTTCACAGATGAGTGAGAGGTGGCGAACGACATGCCCAAGGTCCGTCAGCGAGCACAAGAGCCCGCACTCTTGCTCCCTTAACCTGCTTTGCAGAACATACTTGTCTTGGCACAGATGACCTTGAATGGAGCCCTGGTAGGGGAGGGAGAAGGAAGGTACTGTCTGTTCTTCCAGGCCTGCCGTAGACCTTGAGGGAGCCACAATAAATGCTGTGTTTGTTTGATAAAGCACTTGGCTTTTGGTCCGGGCAGGAGGAAGAGCTGGAACAGGTGTGGCAAGCCCTGGGCAGCCTGAGGCACAACGGTGGGAGGTGGAATGGGACAGAGCCTGGCAGGGGGTGTCCGGGGCTGTGGATTTTGAAGAAACCGAGGACTTTCTCATGGCCCAGCCCTTGCCCTCATGTTCCCAGGCTCCTGCCTGGCTGAATAACCCAAAACATTGGTACCAGTTCGCGTTAATTGAGGTCCTTTTGCGTGCCAAGCGTTGTGCCAGGCGGAAAAGCACGCAGTCATGCCTTCCTTCTGCATATGGGCGCTGGCCTCCGCTGGGTGCTGCAGATGGACAGAAGCTGGGGGCAGTGCCCCTGAGCTTGGGGGATGACCTTGTGGTGGGAAGTCTGATGAGAAAAACCAACATGGGGCGACTTGGTGGCTCAGTGGGTTAAGTGTCTGACTTCAGCTCAGGTCACGATCTCAGAGTTCTTGGGTTCGAGCCCCGCATCGGACTCTGTGCTGACAGCTCAGAGCCTGGAGCCTGCTTTCGATTCTGTGTCTTCCTGTCTCTCTCTGCCACCCCTCTGCTCACACTCTGTCTCTCAAAAATGAATATATGTTTAAAAAAAAAAAAAAAAAAGGTGGGGCACACAGGTGGCTCAGCCGGTTGTCGCAGGTCATGATCTCCCAGTTCATGAGTTCGAGACCCGCGTCGGGCTCTGTGCTGACAGCTCAGAGCCTGGAGCCTGCTTCAGATTCTGTGTCTCCCTCTCTCTCTGCCCCATGCCCACTCATGTTCTGTCTCTCTCTGTCTTAAAAATAAATAAAACATTTAAAAAAAAAAAAAAATATATATATATATATATATATATATATATATATATAAAGCGTACGACTTTGGCTTAGGTCATGAACTCATGGTTCGTGAGTTGAAGCCCCACATTGAACTCTCTGCTGTCAGCACAGAGCCTGCTTGGGATCCTCTGTCTCCCTGTCTCTGCCCCTCCCCCACTCGTGCTCGCTCTCTCAAACATAAATAAAGATTTAAAAAAAAAGAGAGAGAGAAAGAAACAAAACAACACAGTGCTGTGATGGGGTGAGAATAGGCTGAACGGAAACCCAGAAGATGACTCAGCTAATCCTCGACATCGCCTGGTGCCATTATCATACCCATTTTGCGGATGAGGAAGCCGAGGCTCAGAGGAGTGAACTTCCCGGCTTACCCTGTCGGTTTGGTTCTAATTTTCTTCTGCAAGGGGTGATAAGGATAAAAACGGGGAAAGGGGCACCTGGGTGCCTCAGTTAAGTGTCCAACTTCGCTCAGGTCATGATCTCGCGGTTCACGAGTTCGAGCCCCGTGTTCGTCTCTGTGCTGACAGCTCAGAAGCCTGGAGCCTGCTTTAGATTCTGTGTTCCCTCTTTCTCTGCCCCTCCCCTGCTTGCACTCTCTCTCTCCCAAAAATAAATAAAAACATTTAAAAAAGGATAAAAACAGGGATGGAAAATACAAGTTAGAGGGGCCTTCATGGACCACCTGGTTCAACCCCCTGGTTGAAATGGTGGAGAAACCGAGACCCAGAAGGGGAAGGGAAGTGCTCAGAGGCACACGGAGAGAAGATCTAGAAACTCTACTCTCTCTCAGTCCAGGGTGTTCTTCACATCAAATGCCTGTCTCTCCTCCAGCCTGCTGAAGTTTTCCTGGATCCTTCCCGTGAGACTCCCCTCAGCCTGTGGTCTGCATGCCCGTGTATAGACCCTAAACTCTAAAAGCATAACAGCAGGTAGAGTTAGGACAGGCCCTGGAGCTTGGCAAGTGTGTGTGTGTGTGCGCGCGCGCGCGCGCGCGGGTCAGGGAGGAGCGTTGGATGGGATAGGAGACCTCACTGCCCCCAGGGGGCCCCGGGGGAGCCCAGGCTTGGGAAGAGACCAGGGAGCCAGGGGAGGAGCTGAGGGCCTCCCACCCAAGGGGCTGTCTCCCTTCTCTGTCACATCCTTCTGGCTCAGGGGCACTGGGGGTGGGCTGCAGGGCAGGCTGGCTCCAGCCCTGGGCTGCATCTCTGCCCTAGGGTGGCCCCGGAGGCGCTGTGCTCAGGCTGCCTTCTGGAAGCTGGTGGTAAATGAATAACCTTGTTCTTACCTGCAGGGCCCTCTGGGACAAAGGAGCCACTCAGGTGCCCCTTGGTTCTGACTTGGCCCAACCTGGCATCCATGGCCAGAGACTGTGGAGGTTCAAGCGCAAATGCAACCTCCTTGGCCCGTCTGCCCCCTTACTCCTTCATCAATTCCATCCCAGCCAGGCCCAGAGAAATTTCTCCTCTTAGTTCTCTCCCTCTCACCTCCTATTGCTAAGCTTCCTCCCTCCTGACCCTTCCCCGTTGAGCCCCTCCCCTTCACTGAGCTCCCTCCTTCTCTTTGGGCCCCCTCCCCTCACGGAGGCCCCCCTACTCTGCCCTCCCCCTTTCCTGAGCTCACTTCCGGTCCAGCTCTCCCTCCAGCCTCTCCCCTTCATTCCTCCCTCACCTTTACTCCCCCTCAGGCTAGAAGAGTGGTTTCCCCAAAGCACCCCCAACCCCAACCCCTTGAACTTTCCTGGAATCTTACAGAGAATGACCTAAAGCCAGGGTGTCCCTACTATTCATCGTAACCTCCTTCCTCTTCCTTGGGTCATAAAGGGTGGCTACATGTCGGTATTCCGATATTCCATCCCATATCCTGTCCCTTGATCCTTGCTCCCTGTCAACTTGCTAACTTGGCCTAGACTCCCTTTATAAGCAAAGGTCTTGGGCCCATGGTCCAGATGTTCTGATTTTACTTCTCAACTCCCACTGGCTTTTCCGCCTGCTGCGTCTGCCCGCCCGCCTCCTGCCGAGGCCACCAGGAACCACCTTGCTGCCTTGAACCCCACGGCTACTCCTCGGGCCTCATCTTGCCTGACCACTTTTGCAACCTCAGTCACCCTGGTTTCAGGTGCCATCTGTATGCTAACAACAGCCAGCGTTGGCCACTCCCGAGTCTCAGTTCTTTACATATGCCCTGCTGCTTCCTGGACGTCTCTGCCTGGAGGCCCAACAGGCTTGCCAAACTCTGTGCATTCAAAACTGAAACCATCATCTTTCCCCAGAAACCTGGTTTCCCATTTTGGTAAATGGCATCCGCCAGCCATCCCAGCAATGACCTAGGGCAGAAGATTGGGGTTATCCTAACGTTTCCATCTCCCTCACCCTACCTATCGAGATGCTTCTCAAGCCCTCATCTTGCTTCCTTCCAGCCCCTGTCAGGCCCTGCTCCTGACCCCACTGTCCCTGCCTTCTTTCTGGCCACACCATCTCCAAGAGGATGGCTGTGGACCCTCTTCGATGGTGTCCCCACCTTCTTCTCCCTCCTGGAATCCCACTTCCCCAGGGGCTCCTGGAGATGGTATTTTGGAGCATAAATCTGACCAGGCGTGTCCTTCCATGACTCCCAAAACACCAGAGTTAAGGTCCAGAGTCTGTAATTCTGCATCTGAGACTCCATGGCTTGGCCTCCTCCTGGGCCCTGGCTGGGCCTCACCACATTCCCCTCACACTTTGCTGTGCGGCTAGCCCTGGGGGGATCTCTCTTTCCTGGTCCCAGGCACAGGCGCCCTTTCCTACTACCTGAACCTCCTGCGCCTTCTCCCGGACACAAGGCCTTCCAAGCCTGTTTAAACTCAAGCCCTACAGCCTCGCCAGAGGGTCATGCATCCTGACCCTTGGGGGTCCCTAGGAAGAAAATGAGGCCCCTTCCTCCTCCCCCTCCAGGTGAGAAACTGCCGCCCAGCTTTACTTTTGACGCTGTTTTACCAAAACAATAGGGCTTTTTGTTCCCCCCTTCCAAATATGAAATCATAGCACTGAATGTGCTCTTTCACACGGAGAGGGAAGATTAGATGTGCAGCCGCACAGGGGAGGACGATTCTCCAAGCACAAACCCAGAAGGCAAAGACTAGGGAGGAGGGCCCGGGGCCACGCTTCTCCCCGTCCCCCCCCCCCCCCCCATGCCTCCGTCCATGCAGCAGGCTGGAAGTGCTCATGCCTCTCTAGGTTGGCCCTTCAATGTCTGAATCCCCAGTGAGTAGGCCAAATGGCCACCTAGGGCGCACCCAGTTCGGTTTCGAACCACACTTTCTTGGTTACCCAACCTCTGCCTTCTCTAAGCTTCATAGCGGGAGAGCAGAACCCGGCCAAGGCCAACCCATGCAGGGCGGGTGTTGGGTAGGGAGGTGGAGGCCTGTCGGCGCTCGCTCAGAAAGTAGGCGCCCGTAACTGCAAAAACGAAAGGCTTTTATTGAAAAATATCAACTGGCCCTTTCCAAGACTGCCGGTCCCTGCCCAACGCGGGCTTTGGGACCGAGGCCCGACGGGGCGGGCAAGTAGCGGCGGCCACCCGGCCCCGCTCTCCGGAGGGGCTGAGGTTTCACTGTCCGTGTGGGCTGGTCCCCCGCGCGCCGTGGGGCCGGGGAGCGGGGTGTGCTGCCCAGGAAGGGGCCGCGGGGTTGGTCCCTCCCGGTCCAGTGTGAGAGCTCCTGGCACCTGGGGGGAGGGGGGGCTGGTCTCCGAGGAGAGGCCGCACGCGGCACCGGTGGGCGCTCTCGCCCGTGGGGTGGTGGGGTCTCCCCGCGGCCGCCCCTCAGACGTAGTCCTTGCGGTCGTAGGCTGTGCTAGTGCCCGGGCCGGCGGAGCGGGGCGCGGAGTAGACGATCTTGGCGGGCGCGTACTTCTTCTCGCGCGGCGGGCAGGAGCAGCAGAGCAGCGCGCCCCCCAGCAGCTGCAGCGCCGCGGCCGCCCAGCCCACGTACAGGCCCGCGCCCATCTCACGCTTCTGCGCCTCCGGCACCAGGGGGTTGTAGAAGTCCCGGATGATGGTGTTGGCCGACCAGGACACCGGCACCAGCGTGAGCAAGGCGGCCAGCAGGAAGAGCACTCCCGCCACGATGGTGATCTTGGCCTTGGCCGTGTCGTCCTGCACGCAGTTGGTGCACTGGGCGCCCACCAGCGCCACGAGGAGCCCGAAGGCGGCCAGCAGGATGGCGACGACGATGAGGGCGCGGGCCGCCTGCAGGTCCTGCGGCAGCGCCAGCAGCGAGTCGTATACCTTGCACTGCATCTGGCCGGTGCTCTGCACCACGCAGTTCATCCACAGGCCCTCCCAGGTGATCTGCGCCGTGATGATGCTGCTGCCGATGAAGGCCGTCACGCGCCACATGGGCAGCGCGCAGCACACGATGGTGCTCAGCCAGCCCATCACGGCCAGCGAGGTGCCCGTGATCTCCAGGCCCATGGACATGGCTGCCGCGCCAAGGCCGGCTCTGCCGGGCGGCTCAGGGTGCGGGAAGACGACGGGCCGTGGCCGCCGGGCCTGGGTGGGAGCTGCCGCGCGCAGACGGAGGGATGCCTCGACGGACGCGCGGACGGCTTGGACGCACGGACGGACGGCGCGCGCTAACGGCTCCGCTCAGCCCGCTCGCCCCTAAGCAGCGCCTGCACCTGCCTGTGGCTTTGTGGGCGGGCGGCGGCGACTGGGCTGGCCCTGGACTGGGGCCGGTGAGTCTTAGATCCGTGCCCAGCGCTCCGGCGGGGGTGGGAGGGGCGGAGCCGCGGATCCCCGGGCCTGGAGACTGTGACGTGGCCCCTCTTCCCACCTTCACCAAACGCTCTGGGAGGAAGGACTCGCCGGGGAGTGGCGCACCGCGCGGGGTGGGGGGTGGGGGGTGCCAAGAGTGGGCGGGGCCGGGGCCTGCGACCCCGCCCCTCGCTCTTCATCGCCCAGTTCCCAAGCTAATTCTCCGGGGCTCGCAGGGGTTGCGGTGCAAATCACAATCTGCTCGACACTCCCCGACCTCCCCACATTTTCGGTGCCGTTCGCACAGGCGTCGTCGGGAAGGGGTCTCTGCCAGCTGGCCGGGATCCATGGGGCCTGGAAGGGCCCAGGGGGCGTGGCCGGGGCTGTTTTCCGGAGTGGGCGGCTGCTCCGGGAGCCGCACACCTGCTCCTAGGTCCCTCTGGCCTCTGAGGCTCTGCTGGCACACAATCCGGGCTTGATCCAGGCCCTGGAGGTCTGCGCTCAGAAGCCAGAAATCCGCCACTCCTCACCAAAGACACCGAGAAGATGCCCCAAACCAGCGCCGAACTCAAATTCACTTCCCAGCCCCACTGCTCCTCCCTTAGCTCCTGGATCCTGGTAGCAGAGTTGCTCTCCCCTCCCAGAAGTCCCTCCTCCTCATTGATTCCCCTCCTCCTGCGCAGCCTTGTGCTTCCTCTCTCTGGGCCCACCTTCATGAAATCGTAGTGAAAGGTTTGATCCTGGCAGAAGTGGGGAGTCAGAGGTGTTACTTACAATGCCTTCCCTCCTATTAACCTTAAAAGTAAAGCCGCCAGTTATCTTACCAGCAAAACATGGGTTTATTGGGAAATAGAGAATTGCAATCCAGGACAAGCAAGCTGCAGCAAAACCATAAGCAAGTCCAACAAAGGGGAGGATCATTATTTTATGGAGAAGGAGGAGGAAGTTGGGAGGGATTGCAAGAGTTCAGGATAACGCTGGTTTTCTCACTGGTTGAGTTGCAGGGGTGGTGAATTTCTTACAGAAGATGCTATGTACCATTTTCGCCGTGGGGGTCTGTAATTGATTATTCTGTCCTGCTGAGATTCTTCTGCTGGAGGCTGTAATTGACCATTCTTCCTGTAATTGACATGGAGTGCCAGCCTCCCCTTCTAGCTCCCCAGTTCTGCTTCACTAATTTTCACATTTCCTTCTTTTGATCAAGATCTTTCCTTGAAAGCATCGCTGATCAAGAATTAGGTATTTTGCGTATAGTGGTTTTTGTCCCTGAGTCCCTGGAAGGACCTTTTCTGGTTGTCACGCCCCACTTTGGAAGGAAAGTGCATAGCAGTTGGAAACCACTTAAGGCCAGGTTGGCATAGCAAGGAGGGTTAGGAGGGAGAGCTCTCAGGCATTTCCCATCTCAGGTCTGTATCTTCTCAAGGTTATCAGCGTTGGAGGTCATCTTGAAGAATGGAGCCAGTATAATCTTATTGGGTCCATTTTTTTAAAATGAAAGATTGATAGGCAACAAGTACAGAATCAAAAGTAACGTGACAATTCCAACCTGTATGTTGGTTCTAAATCAGGACCTTAGGTCTGAAGGTAGCCAGCTGAAAATGTTTATTGGCACTTATTCCAACTTAGGGAAGAAAAGTTTCTGGCTATTAAGGCAGACCTGGACTGACATATGCCTCCTGGAAGTCCCTGCCTAAAGCAACCATGAAAGCAGAATGGTAAACACTGCCAGAGCACAGGAGAGGAAGGAATCAAGTGCATTGGGAAGATCCGATGCAAAGCAGCAACACTTCAAAGACTTAAAAACACATATATTGTTATCTTGGGGCCTGGCTGGCTTGGTCAGTGGAGCGTGAGACTCTTGATCTCAGGGTTGTTAGTTCAAGCCCCATGCTGAGTGTAGAGATTACTTAAAAATAAAATCTTTTTAAAAAGAGAGGAAGGGGCACCTGGGCGGCTCAGTCGGTTAAGTATCTGACTCTTGGTTGCAGCTCAGGTCATGAGCTCATGGTTCATGGGTTTGAGCCCCCATTGGGCTCTACCCTGATGGTGCAGAGCCTGCTTGGGATTCTGTCTCTCTTCCTCTCTCTCTTCTCCTCCCTCTCTCAAAAATAAATAAAAACTTAAAAAAAAAAGAAATAAATAAATAGATATCTCAAATGGACTGGTTTGAAAACAAATGTTATCAAATAATAGTCTGTAAAGTTGTAAGTTCAGAGACCATGGATGTGTATAAGAATCCAATGTCAGTTAATAGTTGGTTTTTATTTTTACTTATTTATTTATTTTTAAAAGTTTATTTTTTCGTCTTAAAAATTTTTTTTCTTGTGATGAGAACTTTTTTTTTGTTTAAATGTTTTATTGATTTTTGAGAGAGATGCAGAGTGTGAGCAGGGGAGGGGCAGAGGGAGAGGGAAACACAGAATCAGAAGCAGGCTCCAGGCTCTGAGCTGTCAGCACAGACCCCGATGCGGGGCTCGATCTCACGAACCACGAGATCGTGACTTGAGTGGAAATCAAGAGTCGGACGCTTAACCAACTGAGCCACCCAGGTGCCCCGGCATGATCATTTTTAATAGAAGCCATTAGGCCTTTACACTATTGAAATATATCTCCTTTTATCCGCTGTGGGTCGAAGGAGGCAGAGGCCAAGTGTTTTGGATGTCCTGCGACTACCTCATAGGGGGAGAGTAGAGTTGCTAAGGGGGTGGGTCTGAGTTTCAGAGGACCAACAGCAATGCTTTAGGTCAAGGTGTTTGGAGGGTTTCTACAAATTTTTCCCTTTGAGTCTTAATAGTCCATTAGTACTTGTTGAAGCACCCAACCGGCAAAATGGATTCCCTGATCACCATGAAGTTTGAGAGGGGCTCCCCAGGTCATGATAATCTTTTTCTTTTTTAAAGATTTTATTTTTAAGTAATCTCTTTTCCCCAATGTGGGGCTCAAACTTACAGCCCCAAGATCAAGACTCACATGCTCTACCGACTGAGCCAGCCAGGCGCCCTGTGATCATCTTTTCTAACAGAGGAAGCATTGGCCTGTCTACACAACAAAACTTTGGTCCAGTGAGAAAGCATATGAGCCATAACTAAAACATATTTGTCCGTGAGATGGGGAAGCTGTATGAAATCCATTTATATGAACAGGTTTCCCTGGATTATACTTTGGACACGTGGGGCAAGTGAGAGAGGCACTTTCTGTGGCCCTTATGAACTTTTCACCACAAATGTTCATTCACGAATGCTATCGTTTTGTCAGTAGACCAGTGGTTTAATGTGTGTACGGTTGTAAGCACTGGGAATTTTAGAATTTCTAGTAGGGCCGGTTATTATTTGGTCCCGACCAGAGTTCTCTCTCTTCTTGTGGAACCTGCAGTGATACATTTCCAAAGCTGTTTTTCCCTCTCTGGGGCCAATTGTTAGGTATCTCTTGTTGATGTCTCCAAAATTATCATTTGAGAAACCATCGCTTTAGACTATAACAGGGGTTTGGCTATTGGACTCCTTGAGAGCAGCATTTCCATTTTGATGATGGAAATATCATCAGGGTGGATTACTTTGGTCCTCAAGAAGTCGAGCCTGGAGTGCCCAGGAACGTTAAGAGTCAGAGCAGCTGGCCAAAGTGTGGCATTTAATCAATTTTGGACATAGGAGTCATCCTTAGTATTATTCCCATTGGAGATAAGAACATCTCATTGTTTCCACAATATTCCAAAGTCATGAGCTACCTCAAAGGCATATCAAGGATCAGTATAAATGTTTGAGGTTTTACCCATGGGTAAAGTACAAGCCTGAGTAAGAGCATATAACTCAGCCTATAACTCACTGACATTGGGCTGAAGTAGCCAGAGATAAAGGTACTGCCTTAATGACTTCAAGGGAGTGGGAAAAGCATACCCAGGACAGTATTTACCATTTTCATTCTATAAATAAGAACCATGACTATGGGCGCTTGTGTGCCTCAGTCGGTTAAGTGTCTGATTTCAGCTCAGGTCATGATCTCACAGTTCGTGAGCTCAAGCCCCCGAGTCAGGCTCTGGGCTGACAGCTCGGAGCCTGGAGCCGGCTTCAGATCCTGTGTCTCCCTCTCTCTTTGCCCCTCCCCCGCTGGCCCTCTGTCTCTCTTTCTCAAAAGTAAAATAAAACATTAAAAAAAAATAAGTAAGAACTATAAATAAACCATGAAAAATCTGCATCTGTTAGAGGAGTCTTGTAAATTGTCAGTGGGTGTCAAAAGGTTATCTGTTAGCAGTAAGCAGTCATGAGGGGTTTCATCTGCGTCCATTTGTAAGCCCCTATTCCAAGATCAGATGCCCTAAGTATCTAACCTAAACGCGACCAGACTGTAGTTTTTCTTTGAAGACTTTATGTCCCTTTAAGGACAAAAGTCTTAACAGATGGATGCTGTCTTCCTGTGAAGAGGTTTGAGGAAGGGGGCAGAGAAGCAAACCATCTATGTATTTTGGCCAAATAGAGCCCGCAGAAAACGTTCTGTTTTTCACATCAGCTTTTAAGGTAGGAAGTACTCTCTGTGAAATCCTGGGGCGTTACTGTCCAGCTGTTATTTACATTCTTCCAAGTGAAGGCAAAAAGTTACTGGCTGTCCTTATCAACTGGAATACTAGAGATGTACCACATAGATCAATTACCGTGAAAAATACGCTCTCAGTGGGAGTGGATGTTGGAAATAACACACTGGAGTTAGGAATACCAGGTGCTGAGGGATAACTGTCATTTACTGCTCAGAGGTCCTGGACAAATCTTCATCCTTGGCCCTTGGGTTTTCTCATGGGTATAATTGGGGCCTTACAGGGACTTGTGCAGGGATTCATGAAGCCTTGAGCCTTGTAATCGTCTGTTATGGGCTTGATGCCTCGAAGCTCCTCTTTAGTTCTACGGCATTGATTAATTATGGGAAGAGGTTTTCAGGGATCTATTTGAATCTTGGTGGGAGGTGCATTGTGGATTCTGCTAATATCAGTTGAGGATCTTGCCCATAAAGAAGAGAATACCTGATCTGATAGGAATAAATGATCTGTGTCCCCAAGTCTCAACTATGGTGCCATCAGAGACAAAGCACAGAAAATATGCCGAAGGGCCATTTATTTCTCCTGTTTGGCTCTTCTGTCAAATTCTGGAGTTATTTCTCCCTTTTAGGAGAAACAAATTCTGGCACAGTACTACTTTTCTAAGAAATCGCAGCTCAGCAAATGAATAGGGGCAGAGGAAGTAAGGAGAAAAGGGTGCCTGTCTCTCAAAGGTCATGGACAAGAGGGAGTAGGTTCAGAGACAGGAACCTGTTGGGGTTGATTAGAAATTTCTATTATTTGAACCCCTACTATTCTAGGACTTTGAGATAAGGGTTGCTTTACAGCAGACAGGTTGAGCAGTGAGAATTAGCTTCGGTGTCAATGAAGACAGAAACAGGTTCATCCCTGGCCCCTTGGAGTTTCTGGGAGCCCCGACCCTGGGAACTGCTGGGACATTAAAAACACTGACCAGAGGGCTGAAGGCAGCTGGAGTGCTTAAGTTAAAAAAAATTTTTTCTTAATGTTTATTTATTTTTGAGAGAGATAGAGACAGAATGCAAGTTGGTTAGGGTCAGAGAGAGAGAGGGAGACACAGAATCGGAAGCAGGCTCCAGGCTCCGAGCTGTCAGCACAGAGCCCGACGCAGGGCTCGAACTCACGAGCCGTGAAATCATGACCTGAGCCGAAGTCCGACGCTCAACTGACTGAGCCACCCAGGTGCCCCTGGAGTGCTTAAGTTGGTTACAATCTTAAAAAAAATTTTTTTAGATGACCTGGCTCTTTGCAATAATAGCAGAAATGAAAAGGTTATTAGTTTTGTTTATGGGCCTTCATTTGTCGGAGTTGAAAATTGAGAACTTTAGTGGTCTTTCTTTTAAAGATGTGAGCGAGTCAGTTTGCCACACTAACTAAATCTATAGTGGTCACTTTTCTGTTCCATCCTGGTCCTTTTAACTGAAAGAATAAGATACTGGTTCAGGCCATTAATAAACAAACATAAAGTTAAATCCTACCCAAGTGGACTTAACATCTAAAGGGAGACCAGAATATTCTTTCTTTTTTGTGTGTGTGTGTAGGACTAATACCTTTAAAAAAGTGTTGCTCGCCGGGGATTTCCAGTGAGTGTTCTAGCATCTTGCCAAAAGTTAGGGGCTTGTCTCTCTAAATCCCCTTTCAGGATGTTACTTTTCAGTTCATTTTATCCAGTGGCTAGGCTGGTCCTCAGCAACAAGCATGCAGACTGATAAAAATCTCAGAAACCAGGTTGGTAGGTTTGAATAACTATGTTAGATTATTCAGCAAGTTGCCAGGGGGTCCTCAATCACTTTGGGACTTTATTTATGTCTGTCTGTCTGTATGTATGTATGTATATTAAAAAACTTTTTTAATGTTTATTTTTGAGAGAGACAGAGCACGAGCCGGGGAGAGGCAGCCAGACAGGGAGACACAGAATCTGAAGCAGGCTCCAGGCTCTGAGCTGTCAGCACAGAGCCCGACGGGGGGCTCGAACCCACAAACTGAGAGATCGTGACCTGAGCCAAAGTCGGACACTTAAGTGACTGAGCCCCCCAGGTGCTCCGGGAAACTCTTTTAACTTTGGCTCCTAATCCATCGATTGAAACAAAAAAAAACAACACACCCAAAAACCCATCAAGAACCAAGACCTTACATCAGATCCCAAATAAAGCCTGGAGAGCTCGAACACAAAGCATAGGGCTTGAAATTCAGGAGAACAGGTGTCCTCAAACTCCACGATCAGCGAAAAAGCAGTGAGCTGGGCTCTGTGGGTATTGGCACCTGTCTGCTTATCAGCCCCAGAGTGGTTGGGGGTCTACTCTGGATCCCACCTCTGATCACCGAGAAAGGCTGACCTTAAACATAAAACTGTTTGGGGCACCCGGGTGGCTCAGTTGGTTAAGTGTCCGACTTCGGCTCAGGTCACGATCTCACGGTTCGTGGGTTCGGGCCCCACCTTGGACTCTGGGCTGACAACTCGGAGCCTGGAGCTTGCTTCAGATTCTGTGTCTCCCACCCTCTCTCTCTGCCCCTCCTCCCTTTGCGCTCTGTTTCTCTCTCTTTCAAAAATTGATTAAAAAAAAAAAAAAAAAACATTAAAAAGAACCCATAGAACTGCCCAGTATTTCAGCAGCAAAAATGGCTTTCTTTGGGAATAGTAGAAAACTCATAATCCACAACAAGCACACTACGGCAAAACCAACCATAGGCAAGTCCAACAAATCAGGGGAGCATTATTTTATGGAGAAGAAGGAGGAAGTTGGGAGGGCTTGTTTTGAACAGAAGTCCATTGGAGAGAAGCAGGAGTTCAGGGTGATGAGGGTTTCTCATTGGCTGAGTTTCAGGGGTGGTCAGATTCCTTATAGAAGATGCAAGATGTTCTGTATGTCCTTCCCTGTTGGGCCGGTAATGGACAGTGCTTCCTGTAATTGACATGGAGCTGTAAGGCTTGCCCCACCCCCAGCCTCTCCTTCTAGCATCCCTGGTCCACTTTAGGGAGGCTTCCCTTTATTAATGTTCTCGGGCTATTCCTGACCCTGCTTGGAGCCTTTCTGGCATTGGCCTTGGTGGTTCTGCCTGGGCTGCCCATCATTCGGTCTCACCTCTCGCCCCAGCAGTTGGATTTCCTGCAGCCACTCACCCCACCACGTCCTATCTCCTTTGCATACTTCATACCCTCCTTAGCGTTAAACACCCTCCGTCGTACTTGAGTTTTCTAATTTATTTTTCACTTTTCCTTTCTCTTCTCCAGTATGTCAGCTCCACTGGGACATCCAGAATGTCCTCAAACGGGCGAGGGTTTCTGCCGGTTTTATTTGCTGCGAGGGAGCTTTGTAATATAGTAGGAACCAGGGGCACCTCCAGGTGAGATGAGAGGCGTCACGGAGCCGGCCCTGAGCGTTTTTCTGGCTTGCCCCATGTCTGTCAAACCACACGCATGCAGCCTCTTCCCTAAGTGCCCAGGCCCTGGGGTGATAGGAGAGTAAGGTAAACAGGGCCAGAGGGCCATGAAAACCAGGGTCCCTGCTTCTTTCAGGGGCAAAGGTCTTGGGCTGGGCCTGTTGGGGCTGGGCTGGGCAGGGCTGGGAGTGCCCGGCCAGAGGGCCCAGCTGGTGCTGGGTGGGGGCTGCCTTAGAGGAACTTCGTAAGCCTGGGTCCACCTCACTGGACTGCTGGCTGCCCTCAGTTTCCTGTTTAGTGAGGGTGGCTTTGGGCCAGAAGAGAAACAGAAGCCTCAGGCAGTGTGGCTGGGCGTAGGGGGGCCGAGCTCAGGTGCTCTGGGCCAGAGAACGGGTCCCTGGCTGGTGGTGCCTGGGTGGGGTGCTGTGTGCTCTGTCTCTTGCCAGCTGCGAGGCCGAGGAAAGTCGTATCATCTCTTACCTTAGTTTCCTCTTCTGTTAAATGAGGGAAACGACGTCTACATGACCCACCTCACAGGTCAGGGATGAGAATGGACGCAGTGGGAGTGCAAATTAGAAAACAACCCAGGCGGGCCATGCAAACGTGCAGGGAATGTGGAGCGAGTGTGGGGTATAGCTGGACAGACCTAAAGGTGAGCCCGGCTGCCCCTCCCCAGCCGTGTGAACTTGAGCAGGTACTTTTTCCTCCTTGAGCCTCAAGATCCTCACCTATGAGGAAGGGTTTGTTCTGAGATGCTTGGGTTGGCGGCGGGGGGGGGGGGGGGGGGGGGAACGGGGGAACAGGGTGGGGTGTGTGTGTGACGGACAAGGAGAGGTGCCTTGCTCCTGAGGCTGAGGGATAGGGACGTCCTGGGCAGGGCCGCGCAGAGATGAGGTATCAGGGACAGAAAGCTTTGTGCCCTGGGGCCAAACTTCAGGGACTCTGCAAATAAGACTTTGGCTCTGGGCAAACAGCTCCAATCAGCTTTGTGCTTAATATCTACCACGGTTCTTACAACCCAATAATAAAAAGACAAATAACCCAATTTAGAAAATGGTCACGGGATCCGAACATTCAGAATAGACAAAGAAGACACACGAATGGCCGAGAAGCATATGAAGAGATGCTCCAGGCCATTAGTCGTTAGGCAGATGCAAGTCAAAGCCACGAAGAAATGCCACTTCATACCCACGAGGACAGCTGGGATCGTAAAGACACACACAGACAAGTGGTGACAAGGAGCTGGAGGAACTGGAACCCTCACACCCTGGTGGGAATGTCAAATGTCAGAGCTGCTTTTGAGAACCGTCCAGCAGCTCCTCAACAGGTGGTTACTTTTTTGCCCCGGCATTTCCACTTCTAGGTGTGTACTCAGGGGACACGAGATATATGTTCACGCAAAAGCACGTACATGAATGCTTGCAGCAATGTTATTCATAACAGCCAAAAACTGGAAACACCCAGGGGCGCCCAGGTGGCTCAGCGGGTAAGCGACCAACTTTAGCTCAGGTCATGATCTCACGGTTCGTGGGTTCCAGCCCCGCCTCGGGCTCTCTGCTGTCAGCACAGAGCCTGCTTCGGATCCTCTGTCTCCTTCTCTCTCTGCCCCTCCCTGACTCACACACCTGCTCTCTCTCTGTCTCTCTCTCTCAAAAATAAACATTAAAAAAGAAAAGTGGAAACACCCTAAGTGTCAGCTGGTGAATGGTTAACCAAATGTGGTATGTCTATCGATGGAATATTATTTGGCCATAAAAAGGAATAAAGTACCGATACCTGGATAAACTTTGACAACTTTATGGGAAGTTAAAGATGCCAGTCACAAAGCGTGACATGCTAGGTGATTCCTTTTGCAAAAAATATCCAGGGGCGCCTGGGTGACTCAGTCGGTTAAGCGTCTGACGTCGGCTCAGGTCATGATCCCACAGTTCGTGGGTTCGAGCCCCGTGTCAGGCTCTGTGCTGACAGCTCAGAGCCTGGAGCCTGTTTCAGATTTTGTGTCTCCCTCTCTATCCCTGCCCCTCCCCTGCTCACACTCTGTCTCTGTCTCAAAAATAAATAAACATTAAAAAAAAAAAAAATATATATATATATATAGAGAGAGAGACAGAAAGTAGACTGGTGGTAGCTGGGGGGTGGGGGTGTTGGGAGGAAACGGGGAGCGGCTGCTAATGAGTACAGGGTGCTTTTTTTTTTATGGTTATTTATTTTGAGAGACAGGTAGAGAGAGAGAGAGAGAGAGAGAGAGAGAGAGAGCGCGCACACCACTGTGCTCAGGACCTGCAGCATGTCTGTGGGTGTACGTGCCCCAGAGTGTGGGAAGGAGAGCAGGATGTTGCTGTCTTTGAAGGAAGAGGGCTGTGAAGGGGTGGGAGGAGGCTGAGGCTCGGGGGCTCCAGACACAATGCATCCCCCCCACCCCCACCCCAAAGCACACTCCTGAGCCTCCTGTCTTTCAGCAAGGAACCCTGCAGGGCTGAGTGATGTTTGGAAGGAGAGTTCTGGGGCTGTGCTCATCCAGGAAAGCGTTCCACAGGAAGCTGGGCAGGGGCGGGTGGAGAAGGATTTGGCTGCTGGAGGCACTAGGTGTGATTGGGTAGAATGGGGTGTGTGTGTGTGTGTGTGTGTGTGTGTTTCCAAGGAGCATGGGGCTAGGAAAAGAGGAACTGAAGGAAGAGTGCTTGCAGCTAGATTAGCCTGTTTCTTATCTCCTCCCCAGCGTCCAACCCAGAGAGTAGCCATCCTCCTGTGTCTCCTGTCCCAGCGCGCTCTGGCTGGCCTTCTACTCGCCCCCGTAGGCAGTCACCACTAGGGCCACATTCTTGCAATCTCCAGCATTGGAAGTGTGAGAGTTGTGTGCAGAGGTGGGGGCAGGGGAAGAGCCTAAGCCTGAGGAGTTTGGGGGCCCATCTGTCCCTTGCCGGGGGCAAACCATGTGGAGCCCAGGGACGAGGGTACCCAGGGAGCCCATCTGTGCCTACTGTGGATGCTGAGTCCTCGGAGGAAGTGTCACCCTGTAACTGGTGGCAGCATCTGGGTGTCGGTGTGGTGGAGGGTGTGTGTGTGTGTGTGGACGTGCAGTATTTGTGTATGATGTGTCCGGATGTGTGAGAATGAGGACTAAGCAGTAATGATTCTGCATATCGCTAAATGTGTGTTTTAAACTCTGTTATCAATTTCACTTGGTCACGGTGCTAATCTGTGTTCCCAATGCTTGGCCAAGGGTTGCAAACGGCAGCCCAGGGGCAGAATTCAGCCCGTGGAGTTTTGTTTGACCAGCACAAAGTTCTTCTACAGACTGAGTTAGAATGCTTCTCAGCGGGGCATGCGTACTTCACTTGCTGCCGGAACCCCCCACCTATGATCTTTGTTTGTTTGTTTAATTCACCTTTTCATTTTGAGATCATGGTAGAGTCACATACAGTGGGGGGCACCTGGGTGGCTCAGTCAGTTAAGCGTCTGACGCTTGGTTTCAGCTCAGGTCACCGTCTCCTGGTTTCGTGGGTTCGAGCCCCGCGTGGGGCTCCTCACTGACGGTGCGGAGCCTGCTTGGGATTCTCTGTCTCCCTCTCTCTCTGCCCCTCTCAGACTCACGCTGTCTCTGGCTCACTCAAAATAAATAATCTTAAAAAAAAAAGATTCACATACAGTTGTAAAAACTGATAAAGCAATTTGTAAAAAGCAATGCAGAGACCCCCATACCTTCTATCAAGTTTCCCCCAGTGATGACGTCTTGCAGAATTATAGCCCAGTATCGCAACCAGGATATTGACATTGGTAGGATACAGAGCAATTCCAAACCTCAAGGGTCCCTCATTTGCTCTTTAATAGCCACACCCACTTCTCTCCTAACCCCACCCCCTCTTTGCCAACAATCACTCATCTGTTGTCATTTCAAGAAGGTTGTATAAGGGCACTTGGCAGGCTTAGTTGGAGGAGCCTGTGACTCTCCATCTCAGGGTCATGAGTTTGTTTGTTTGTTTGTTTTTTTTTTTTCATGAAATTTATTGTCAAATTGGTTTCCATACAACACCCAGTGCTCATCCCAAAAGGTGCCCTCCTCAATACCCATCACCCACCCTCCCCTCCCTCCCACCCCCCATCAACCCTCAGTTTGTTCTCAGTTTTTAACAGTCTCTTATGCTTTGGCTCTCTCCCACTCTAACCTCTTTTTTTTTTTTTTTCCTTCCCCTCCCCCATGGGTTTCTGTTACGTTTCTCAGGATCCACATAAGAGTGAAACCATATGGTATCTGTCTTTCTCTGTATGGCTTATTTCACTTAGCATCACACTCTCCAGTTCCATCCACGTTGCTACAAAGGGCCATATTTCATTTTTTCTCATTGCCTCGTAGTATTCCATTGTGTATATAAACCACAATTTCTTTATCCATTCATCAGTTGATGGACATTTAGGCTCTTTCCATAATTTGGCTATTGTTGAGAGTGCTGCTATAAACATTGGGGTCCAAGTGCCCCTATGCATCAGTACTCCTATATCCCTTGGATAAATTCCTAGCAGTGCTATTGCTGGGTCATAGGGTAGGTCTATTCTTAATTTTCTGAGGAACCTCCACACTGCTTTCCAGAGCGGCTGCACCAATTTGCATTCCCACCAACAGTGCAAGAAGGTCCCCGTTTCTCCACATCCTCTCCAGCATCTATAGTCTCCTGATTTGTTCATTTTGGCCACTCTGACTGGCGTGAGGTGATATCTGAGTGTGGTTTTGATTCGTATTTCCCTGATAAGGAGCGACGTTGAACATCTTTTCATGTGCCTGTTGGCCATCCGGATGTCTTCTTTAGAGAAGTGTCTATTCATGTTTTCTGCCCATCTCTTCACTGGGTTATTTGTTTTTCGGGTGTGGAGTTTGGTGAGCTCTTTATAGATTTTGGATACTAGCCCTTTGTCCGATATGTCATTTGCAAATATCTTTTCCCATTCCGTTGGTTGCCTTTTAGTTTTGTTGGTTGTTTCCTTTGCTGTGCAGAAGCTTTTTATCTTCATAAGGTCCCAGTGGTTCACTTTTGCTTTTAATTCCCTTGCCTTTGGGGATGTGTCGAGTAAGAGATTGCTACGGCTAAGGTCAGAGAGGTCTTTTCCTGCTTTCTCCTCTAAGGTTTTGATGGTTTCCTGTCTCACATTCAGGTCCTTTATCCATTTCGAGTTTATTTTTGTGAATGGTGTGAGAAAGTGGTCTAGTTTCAACCTTCTGCATGTTGCTGTCCAGTTCTCCCAGCACCATTTGTTAAAGAGACTGTCTTTTTTCCATTGGATGTTCTTTCCTGCTTTGTCAAAGATGAGTTGGTCATACGTTTGTGGGTCTATTTCTGGGGTTTCTATTCTATTCCATTGGTCTATGTGTCTGTTTTTGTGCCATCAGGGTCATGAGTTTGAACCCCACTCTGGGCACAGAGATTACTCAAATACATAAAACTTAAAAAAATGTTATTATGTAAATGGCATCACACAGCACGTACTATAACTTTTGGCATTGGCTTTGTTCACTCAGCAGGATTCTCTGGAGATTCATTCAGGCTGTTGTATGTATCAGTAGTTTATTCCTTGTTATTGACGAGTGATATTCCCTGGTATGGATATAAACATTTTGTGTCAGCATCCACCGCTTGAACGATGGCTGGATTATTTCCAGTTTGGGGCTATTACAACTAACGCTGCCGAAAAACATTCATGTGCTGGTTTTTGTGTGAGCATGTCTTAATTTGTATGGGATAAATGCCTACGGATGTAATTTCTGGGTTGTCTGTTAGGTACATGCTTAGCTTTTAAAGAAACTGCCAGACTGTTTTCCTGAGTCGCTGTACTATTTTTCATTTGCCCCAGCAATGTGTGGGCTATCCAGTTTCTCTGCGTCCTTAGCAACATTTGGTATTGTCACTATATTTTACTGAAGTCATTCTGATAGGTGTATAACGATATTTTGCTATGGTTTTAATTTGCATTTCCTTAATGACTTAATGATGTTAGACATCTTTGTATGTGTTTATTTGCCATCTGTGTATCTTCCTTATTGAAATGTCTGTTCATAGCTTTTGCTCATGTTATAATTGGATTGCTTGTTTTTTTTTTAACGCTGCAATTTTCAGAGTTTTTTTTTTTAAACCTATAACCCCAAGATGAAGACCTAAGCCCAGATCAAGAGCTGGATGCTTAACTGACCAAGCCACCCAGGTGCCTCCAGAGTTCTTTATATATCCTATATAGCTATCCTTTGTTGAATGTGTGATTTGCAACTGTTAATCTTAAAAAATAAAACTGACAGTAATTTATTATTATTATCTTTTTAAGTAGGCTCCATGCCCACCGTGGGACTTAAACTCACAACCTGGAGATGAAGTTTCAGATGCTCTACTGCCTGAACCGGCCAGGTGCCCCCAAACTTCCGGTCATTTTACCAGCAGAAATGGTTTTATTTGGGAATAACAGAGAATTACAATCCGTGACTAGCAAGCTAAGGCAAAACCCCCCAAACAATGAAGAACAAACGCTCTTTTATAGAAAAAGAGGGGTCAGTTGAGAAGACTGTTATAAATAAGTCCATTGGAGGAAACTGGGAGCTCAGAGTATCGTGGCTTCTCATTGGCTGAGTGGGGACAGTCTCTCATTGGCTGGGCTGTTGCTGAGGGAGGAAGAAAGCCTTTCCTCCTGGGCTGGGGTAGTGAAAGCATCAGCTTGTAAGTCTCTTCCTGTTGGATTTGCAATTGGTAGTAAGTGGTAGGACATGAGAGAAGTCCCCCTGCTGCGCTTCCAACTCCATTTTAGCGAAGTTTCTCTATTAATTTTAACACAGTTGTTGATCCCATGCTAGCTTGTCTTTTTGTCCTCTTGACAGGGTCTTCCAAAGGGCAAAACCTATATTTTTGTGTTTAATTTTATGTGTTTATCTTGTATCCTGAGACCTTCTTAAACTCACTTATTCCAGGAGGGGTTTTGCAGATTTCTTGGGGTTTTCTACAGAGGCAATCATGTCATCTGCAAATAGGGATAGATTTATCCTTTCCTTTCTCATCTGTACACTTGCCATTCATTTATTGATTGATTGATTGGCCTTACTGCTCTGGCTACACCTTCTGGCACTAGCTGAATAAGGGTGGGAAGAACCAGCATTCTTGATCTTGGGGTGCAAGCATCTAGTCTTTGACCATTGAGTAGAACGTTAGCTGTAGGTTTTTTTTGAAGATGCTCTTAATCAAGTTAAGGATGTTCCCCTCTATTCCTATTTTTCAGAGTTTTTTGTTTATTTAAAAATTTTTAAATATTTATTTTTGAGAGAGAGAGAGAGAGAGAGAGAGAGAGATCGTGAGCAGGGGAGGGGCAGAGAGAGAGGGAGACACAGAATCCTTAGCAGGCTCCAGGCTCTGAGCTGTCAGCACAGAGCCAGACGCAGGGCTCCAAGCCACGAGCCGTGAGATCATGACGTGAGCCGAAGTCGGATGCTTAACTGACTGAGCCCTCCAGGTGCCCCTGTTTTTTGTTTTAAACCATGAATGGATGTTGAATTTTGTCAGGTGCTTTTTCTGCATCAATTGAAATGATTATGTGAGTTTTCTTCTTTAGCTTGCTCATGGGCTGGATTACATTATTGATTTTTGAATAACGAGCTGGTCATGCATGCCTGGAATAAACTCCACTTGTCATTGTGTATAATTCTTTTTATATGCGCTGAATTCCATTAGCTGATATGTTGTTGAAGATTTCTGAGTCTATATTCATGAGCAATAGTGGTCTGAAGTTTTCAATTTTTGTACTGTATTTGTCTGGTTTGGGTATCAGGGTAATATTAAACGAAATGTTTAAATCACCATGATGATCATTCTGTCACCTGAAACATTAAAAAAAGAAATTTATTTTAAGTAGGCTACGCGCCCAACGTGGGGCTTGAACTCACAACCAGGAGATCGAGTCACCTGCTCTACTGACACCTTCTTGAGCGCAGGCTTCTCCCCCACCCCCATTCTTTCCTTTTGTTTAACCCTATCCTTAAGGACACCCTTGAGGCATCATGTGCTTGATCTGCCCTGGGGATAGGACTATGACACACGTGATTCTTAAACATTCTCTTCTTGGGTAGGTCCTGCAGTTTGTATACAGCCTCTAGGGCTACAAAAGCAGGTCTTAAGGGAGGTGGGGTTGTGGAGATCCACTCATCTTGTAACACTCCAAGACACGCTTCTGTCCGTTAGTCGCCTTAAGCCATTTTTGGTCACGCTGTACTTGGCCTTTTTCTTCAGCCGTGCAGCTCCTTTGGCCTTTGGACGTTGTTTTGCACCTACCTCCCTTTCACACAACAGACCGCTCCGTTCTCAGGTTTTTGGAATTGGACTGGGTTATACCACTTGGTTTCCTGCTTCCCCAGCTTGCGGATGGCAGACCAAGGGACACTTCAGTGTCCGTGACGGGGCGAGCCATTTCCTTTAACTTCTCTCCCTCTCTCCTTGTCTGTCCTCTTTCTGGATGACCCTGATGAACACAGTAGAATTTTCCAGTGAAAACTGGGCCTAGAAATTCTTTCTGAGGAGTTTCAAGTTGCAAATTTAATTTCCTTAATACAGGGCTATTCAAATTATCGAAATTATTTATTTCATATTGGGTGAGTTGTAGTGTGTGTGTGTCTGTTTGAAAAATGGACCATTTAGTCTAAATTGTTGAATTTATGTTGTAGAGCTGTTCATAATATTTGCTTATTAGCCTTTGGATGGTCTGTAGGGTCTGGATGATTGCTACTGTTTTATTCCTGTTGGTAAGTTTGTCTTCTCTCTCTGTCTCTCTCTCTCTCTTTCCCAGCCTTACTAAAGGTCTTTTTTTTTTTTTATTAAAAAAACTTTTTTTCTTAACATTTGTTTATTTATTACTGAGAGACAGAGCGTGAGCAGGGGAGGGACAGAGAGGGAAGGAGACACAGAATCCAGAGCAGGCTCTGGGCTCTGAGCTGTCAGCACAGAGCCTGACGTGGGGCTTGAACCCACAAACCGCAAGATCATGATCTGAGCTGACGTCGGATGCTTAACCAACTGAGCCACCCAGGCTCCCCGTAAAGGTCCGTCATTTTTATCATTTTCTTTCAAACAACCAACTCTGTCTTTCACTGATCCCTATTTTCAAGTTCATTGATTTCTGTTTTAATCTTTGTTATTTCCTTCCTTCATTTGCTTTGGGTTTATTTTGCTCCTCTTCCGTTGTCTCTCTCTTTTTTAAATACTTTATATTTAGATTTGCTTTTTTTTTTAAAGTTTATTTTTGAGAGGTGGGGGAAGCATGTGAAGAGGGGCGGGGGGGGGGGTGCGTTGGATGATCTGAAACAGGCTCTTCACTGACAACACAGAGCCCGATGTGGGGCTTGAACTCATGAACAGTGAGATTATGACCTGAGCCAAAGTTGGATGCTCAACTGACTGAACCACCCAAGCATCTAGATTTGCACCACCCCCCCCTTTTTTTAAAAGAGGGATTGTGAGCAGGGGAGGGACAGAAGGAGAGAGAGAGGGAATCTTAAGCAGGCTCCACACTCAGTGCAGAGTCCACCTTGGAACTCAATGCCATGACCCTGGGATCATGACCTGAGCCGAAATCAAGAGTCGGGCGCTTACCCGACGGAGCCACCCAGGCGCCCCATATTTTGCATTCGTTTTAAGCGCGTCCGTAATTGCTCGTGTGATGATTTTTACCATGGAAGGGCAAAGGGCTTCCTCATATTGCCAGGCAGAAGCAGAAGTCCTTCGTTCCCCATTTGGCCTTGGTTAGCCCTCGGGGCAGGGCAGAGGGGAAGATGGGAGTCCCTCTTTACTTCTGGACAAGGATAGGAGTTCTGGTTCTTTAGGTAGTTTCCACCGACAGCATGGTGGGGGGTGACCTCTTCTGATACAACCTGTTGGGGGAGGCTGTGTGGTGTCTTTTACTCCTCGGTGAGCGTAGATGGCTAAACTCCCTGTGTGGCCTCCACTGATACTGAAGGGGCAGATTGTGACATCACCTTAGTGGCGGTGTTGCTTGCTTCGGTACAGCCTTCTTGAGGGTAGAAGTCTAGGCCGTCTCTACCTGGCTACACAAATAATGTGTAGCTGGTTGGCATCAGTCTTTCCCTGGCGTTTGGCTGGTGTAGGGTGGTTATCGTCGAAAATTTCTTTGTCTTTCTAGGCTGCCCCTTTTCTGGTGCTTTGACGAGAGCTTTCTTTGGGGTTTTTCTTTGTCTGTGCCCGTTGGTGTCTTCCAGTTGTCTGCTTCTTCGGTTCTACGTCTCGGATTCATGAAGGAAAAAGAAAGCCTAGGGCACTCACCATGCTCTATAAGGAGCCCGAAGGTGGCTAGCAGGATGGTGACGAATAAGGCATAGCACGTCCTTGGGTCTAGAGGTTCCTAGCTGGTCTGCTTTCTCGCCACCTTTCAATCTTCTCAGTTATGTTGTATCTGTAGAGTCCAGGGGTTTGGGGGCGCCTGGGGGGGCTCCGTCGGTTAAGCATCTGACTTCGGCTCACGTCATGATCTCGCGGTCGGTGGGTTCCAGCCCCGCGTCGGGCTCTGTGCTGACGGCTCGGAGCCTGGAGCCTGCTTCGGACTCTGTGTCTCCCTCTCTCTCTGACCCTCCCCCACTTGGACTCCCTCTCTCGCCCTCTCTCTCTCTAAAATAAATAAACTTTAAAAAAATAAATAAAATAAAGTCCAGGAGTTTTAGCTCTACGTGGCAGAAGGAATAAGGAAATGTAATCTACTTCATCTTCTTACGAGTCGAAGCCCCCACTGTTGTCTTTCACTCGGCTCTGACCGTGTATTTTCATTATCTGTCCATCCCCTGTAACCACTTGAGTTTGAGATACCTGGCTTAGCTTTTGTAGCTCTCGGTTTGGGCCCTGGATCCCTTCCTGGCAACCAAAATGAGAGAAAGGGAAAGGAAAAGAAAGAAACCCAAGGGACACTCAGTGGGGATGGGCTGAGGCTGAGGGCACTGCGGCAGAGAGAGGGATGTGAGACCTTGGTCCTTGGCTCCTGGAGGGTCTTGTGTCCTCCCCTCGTGAAGCCTCCCTCTTAGGGAACGGAGAGTAGAAGACTCTGGTGCATTCTAAGTTTATGTAAGCCTTGGGGACCTTATCATATCTTCATCCAAACAGCGTAAAGTTAAACAAAGCAGCTTTTGAGGCCCAAGGAGAGAGAAGTTGATTTAAGATAGGGCTCTATCAGAGGTTACTCAACCCTTAGTGTTTTCTGCCTTATCGCCGACAGAGGCCACCCTCCCCTATCAGCACAGTCCTGGGGCACTGGTGCCCTGACTCTGAGCTCCAGCCCAAAGGAGAGTCCTGTCGCCGTGGGCTAATGAGCAGCCCAGTGGGTGCCAGGTAGCCTCCTCCCCCGGCCAGCCCAGTGCCTGCCTGATGGGCTTGTGACCACAGAGGCCAGTACGGCAGGCATGGAGGCCACACGTGGCTTTCTCTCATGAAGGCTGTCCCCAATGCCCACTGGAAACAAAAATAGCACCAGTACGGTCCTCTCCTTCCCCAGGGACCACCGAGCCTGATGCAAACCCATCATCCCAGACCCCTGTGGGGAGGATCTCAATAGTTTGTCTGTTCCCCGACGGGTGCTCATTTGGGATTTGTATTTGCTTTACTTGTGCTGTTGCCCGTCGCGCCCTTCATGAACTTACTAATGCCTCATACACTATGCTGGTGAATCCTTGCCATGTTGCTTCTGATCTGGAAGTTGCCTTACAGCAAAAGACGCATGGGGGTAATGTCCTGGGAAGTCCCGCTCTTATCACAAACCCCCATCTAGAAGCATCTGGCCTTGCAGGATGACGAAATGGCCATTCGAAGACAGCGGTGGCTCCACCCAGGAGACGACAGCCTGGGAGGCTGGACTGCTGCCTGGCAGATGCCGTTTCTCCTGTAGGCAGAACGCGTGTGCGTTCGCGGACTTCTTCCCTCCTCTGGTCTGCCAAGGAGGATTCAATCATTGAGATAGGACCTGTCCCCCATCTCATGGGTCAGAAGGACAAAGTGCTTACTAGGGGAAAGATGACGGGGAGATACAAAGTTAAATGTCGAGATGGGCAGGAGAGGAACAGAGCTCTTTAGAGCTCTGGGGGTGGCAAAGAGGTTTGGGGAGAAGCTTCTGGATCTGCTTAGGATCAGCTGTGGGGTGTGAGAGGGGAGGAAAGGAGGTTCTCATCTGTTGCAGCGGACCACAGATCTCCATACTTGGGACATCTTTCAAAAGGCAAGGATGGGGTAGGAAGTTCCTATGTACTTCTGGGTCATGCTTTGTGAATGGGACATCAAGCCTGGCCTGAATTAGGTCCCCAGGATTTTGGTGTATGTGGATCCGAGAGCGGAGGGGCGAAATCACCCGAGGAACACCCTATGGTCCACTCTTAATAGTCTTTTCTTAACCCAAAGGAGGAATGCTCTCGAGGGGGACTTCATGATAACAGACCCACTACACTGGAAGGGAGGGGGCCTCCTGGCCATTAAGGTTCCTTGTGGCCCTATGAGAACAGGCAAAAGCGAATCACTACAGTGGATGAGGGGATTGACTCTGACCATGGAGGTCCTCCATGGAGGACTACGCTTACCAGAGGGAAGCACGGGCAGTGCCAGTGTAGCTCAGGGACCCTCCTGAGCGTCTACATTCTGCCATCACCACCGACAAATGTTCAAAGAAGCCCACCTCCAGGGCCAAAGGCCGGGAGGCCCAGGGAGGAAGGTGAAGCCATCTCTATGGGAGAAGAGTGCTGGCCCAGCCTCCAAAGCTGAGCCGTGGAGGGAAGGAGGGAAGGCACAGTGTGAGATCTGCTGCAAGAAATCCGTCATCTTGTTGCTATACTCTAAAGTTACCCTCTTCCCCTTCAAAAAAATTTTTTTTAATGTTTATTTTTGAGACAGAGAGAGAGACAGAGCATGAACAGGGGAGGGTAAGAGAGAGAGAGAGGGAGACACAGAATCCGAAGCAGGCTCCAGGCTCTGAGCTGTCCGCACAGAGCCCGACGTGGGGCTCCAACTCACAGACTGTGCGATCATGACCTGAGCTGAAGTCGGACGCTTAACCGACTGAGCCACCCAGGCGCTCCCTCTTCCCCTTCAAACATATATTTTTATTTTTTATTTTTTACAAGTTTACTGATTTATTTTGAGAGAGAGCGCGCGAGCGGGGGAAGGGCAAAGAGAGAGGGAGAGCGAGAATCCCAAGCAGGCCCTGCACTGTGTCAGCACAGAGCCTGATGTGGGACTTGAAGTCACGAATCATGAAATCACGACCTGAGCCGGAATCAAGAGACAGACGCTTAACCGATTGAGCCACCAGGTGCCCCTCAAGCATAGATTTAAAGTTATTTCACACACTCAGGAACGTGGAAAGAGTAATATAAGAAACCCCCATGGGACTCCATCACTCAGATTTAGCAAATCTTTTGTGCCCCTTCACTATCCCATTCCCTTCTCTTCTTCCAGGGAACATTGTCCTAAAGTGGATACATCATCTTCCTGTTCAGGTTTTATATTTTTGCTACTTACGTATACGTCCACTCACAATACATAGATCTATTTGGCGTTTTAAACATTTTTACGTAAATGGTCTTCGATCGCACATACCATTCTCCAGTTTGCTTTTTTCATTGACCGTATGTCTTCAAAACGGACCCACATTTCTACAAGAAGCTCCAGTTCATTCATTGTAACTGCTGTGTAGCATTCCGTCCTGTGAGTGTACCACAGTTTACCTCTCTTCTCTCCACGAGCATTTGGATTGCTTCCAACTGTTTTGCTATTACAAATACGATGCGAGGCACGTCCTTATAAATGCCTACAGGTACATATGCCCGAGAGTTTCTTTGGAAGCGAATCGCTGGGTCGTAGGGTAAATGCACCTTGCGCCTTACCGGATATTGCCAAATGAGTCTCGAAAATTGTTGTGCTAATTGGCACTCCGTCCAGCGTGTTGGAGACTTCCTATTGCACACCCCTGCCATACTGGCTAGAGTCAGACCCTTTATTGTTTGTGTTTGTGTTTGCTTTTGTTTTTGCCATTCTGCGGGTGGCAAGTGACATGTCATTATTTCGTGTGCCTTTCGCTGGTTATTGGTGACATCGCGCATCTTCCCACTTGTTTATCACTCATTTCAGTGCTGTCTCTGTGGGCTACTTTATTGACGGAGTTTGCCTAGTTTTCTGTTGGAATGCTTGTCCTTTTCTTACTGATTCATAGAATTTGTGTATTCTGAATGCTAATCATTTGTTGCAAATATCTTCTCCCAGACCAGGGCGTATCTTTTACCATTTTTACGGGGACTTTCGCCACGCGGTTTCTTTTTTTCTCGTCCTAAAATACATTCAGTGAGGTCCTTAAAAGGCACATTGTTTTTTTGTCTGAAGATTTAATTTTTTTTCTTAAAGTTTATTTATTTATTTTGAGAGAGAGAAAGAAAGAGGGAGAGGGAGAGAGAGAGGGAGGGAGACAGCATGTGCACGTATGTGCACACGTGAGGGGAGGAGGGGCAGAGGCAGAGGGAGAGAGAGAATCCCAAGCAGGCTCTGTGCGGTCAGCATAGAACATGACGTGGGGCACGATCTCACAAACCATGAGATCGTGACCTGAGCAGAAATCGTGAGTTAGATGCTTACCCGACTGAACGACCAAGGCACCCCTGAGGGTTTTATTTTTAAGTAATCTCTACACCCAACATGGGGCTTGAACTCACAACCCCAAGATCGAGAGTTGCATGCTCTACCAACTGAGCCAGCCAGGGGGCCCTAAAATGCACAAATCTTAAAAGGACAGCTTGATGAAATATTTATGTTTGCACATACCAGGAAACCACCACCCAAATCAAGATAGAGAACATTTCCATAACCCCTGGTGTCCCTTCTTTTTCTGTCTCCCCAGAGATGGCCACCTCTTTCACCATTGATGACTGTTGCTTGTTTTGATATTTTATATAAATAGAATCTGTGTGTATTCATCCATTTCTGACTCCTTTAACTCAAAGTGAGGTCCCTGCATGGTGTTGGGTGTGTCAGTATTTCATTCACTTTTCATTGCTGTATAGGATTCCGTTGTGTGAGTATGTCACAACTCATGTCCATTCTTCTTTTGATGATGAGCAGGTGGTTTGTTTCCAATTGCTTTTCTATTACACGTGAGCTGTTCCTTGTTTTGCAGGCACACACGCCTTGAGAATTTCTCTAGCAGTGGAAATGCTGGGTCATAAGGTTTACACACCATCCACCTTAAGAGGTCTTGCCAAATGATTTTCTAAAATCGTTGTGCCAACCAACACTCTCTCCAGCATGTGGGCAGGTTCTGTTGCTACACATCCCTGTAAATACTTGCTAGTGTCAGACTTTTAAACGTTTGTTCTTCTGTGGATGTGAAATGCTAACTTGTTACAATTTGCATCTGTCTGATGGCTAGTGAGGTTGAACACCCTTTTTTTTTAATGTTATTTTTGAGAGAGAGCACAAGTTGGGGAGGGGGAGAGAGAGGGGGACAGAAGATCCCAAGTGGGCTCCATGCCAACAGCAGCCAGCCCAATGTGGTGTGGGGCCCGAAGTCACAAACCCTGAGATCATGACCTGAGCCAAGGTTGGATGCCCAATTGACCGAGCCATCTAGGCACTCCCCTCTCCTTTTTTAAAAATGCATTGAAGACCTTTTATAGATTCATTGGTCATTCCAACTTCTTCATCTTATAAGATGCCAATTCATAGCCTTTGTCTGTCTTTTATTAGGTTGTCTTTTTCTTATTGATTTTGTTTAAATTTTTTTTAATGTTTTATTTATTTTTGACAGAGAGAGAGACAGAGAGAGCGCATGAGCAGGGGAGGGGCAGAGAGAGAGGGAGACACAGAATCCGAAGCAGGCTCCGGGCTCGGAGCTGTCAGCACAGAGCCCGACGCGGGGCTCGAACTCACAGACTGTGAGATCATGACCTGAGCTGAAGTCAGATGCTCAACCGACTGAGCCACCCAGGCACCCAGACTCATACTTATCTTTTTGACTTAAGTTATGCATTGCCAGTGTTTGTTGCTTTCAATAAAAATGATCACATCTAGCACGCCTGCTCTCTGCTCATGGCCATGCCTCTGGGGAGAATTTTCTGAGGGGTCACAGGCCCTGCCCTGGGAAGCCCGTCTGAGGTGGGAAAACATGACAACCTGGGAGTCCTGGCCCTGGACGCCAGGGCTGGGCTGCGCTGGCAGAAACAGCCAATGTGGTCAGGTGCCATCCATTCCCGGGATTCTTGGACAGTGGGGTCCAATAGGACCTAGCCCTGGGCTGTCTAAGACCCAAGTCCTCAGCAGTGACCGCCCTGATTCGGGATCCCCTCCACCTTTGCTGCCTTATCTCCTTCCTTCTCTTTCCCTACGGAGCCTCTTCAACTGGCTACCTGGGAACTGGCTCTGGGCCAGCCGGGGCTGGCTGTGTCTCTGAGCAGGTCTCTACCCCCATTGGGTGCCGTGCTTTGCTGTGCGTTAGTGGCGGCGGGCCTCTTGGTGGGAACCTGGGACCCCCTGGACGTGCGTGCCCGTGTCTGTGGATGGTGGCTGTTTACTTCTGGGTGTGTGTGCTTTCGTGCTTGTGTGAGAGGGTGTGTGTTTCTCATCCGGGGAATCCACTGTGTTCCGGGCGTGCTCTGTCCCTTCCTGTGGGCGGCAGTGGGAGGTGGGAGGTGAGAGTGGCCAGGGTGGGGCTGGGGCTGTTTTCTCTCCGACTGGCCCGGCCCGGTTGGCTGCTTCTGGCTAATTCCAACACTCTGTGGTGTCACGGAGCCTGGGAGTGAGGAATGAGTCACTCCTCCCTCCCACCTGCCTGGGAAACTTCTTCCCTGTCCCCAGGGCCAGGTTTCACCAAAAGCCATAAAGAGGCCGCGCCCTGCCCTGCCGGGGCTTCTTCCGTTTTTAGTCTGCTGAAACCGAGCCTGGGGGCTGCCCGGAAGCTTTGCCAAAGGGCGGTGCCCGGATGAGACCCAGCTTTACTGGCACTAGCAGCCTGAACCCACCCCTCAGGGCTTTCCTCTCTCTGCACTGAGCCTTCCACCCTGGGCCTTGTCTGTTCCCCAAACTCTCTTTCTCCCCAGGGGCCAGAGGAGGCTGCAGGTGGGGATCAGAGGCAGGGGCTTGGTGAGGGGCTGGAGGCAGGGTCCGGGAGATGGCCAGCTTGTCCTTGGCCGGGCTGCCTCTCCAGTCCACCAACAAGTGAACCAGGGTTTCATCAACCTTCCAGGTCCAGGTGGCAGGACTGTGGCTGCGGGGGTGACAGCTTGGGGGAGGGGAAGGCAGGGGCTGCGACTCTGGAGTCCATGTCACCCAGGGGCCCCTGCCCACCCCCCTCCTGTTCTCAGGCTGGCACACAATCCTCTACCTACCCTCCTCCCTGCCCCTCTGGACGGACAGCAGACCCCCCCTCATCCCCAAGCTCATTTTTTAGGTTCACCCCTCTCAGACCCAGTCCCTCCCCTGCTCCTGGGGCCACCCCATCAGGTGTGGGCTGCCCCCTTCCTGTGGACCTCACTGTCCTGCCCTGGATGGTCACCTCCTCGCCCTTTGCTTCAGAGCTTCGGCCACACATGCTGTGCCCTGAGACACCCAAGGGCGCCCACTTCAAGGCTGCCCAGCCGAGGCCACCCCCCTACCCTAACCGCACTGGTCATCTTTTATTTAGCGTCATGATGAAAAATCTGGGGAGCCATCTATGGGCTCCCCATTGGCACTGCACGCCCTCCCTTCACTGAACCCCACTGGGGGCACTTTTGAAAGCCCCATCGCACCTCCTCGGGTCACAGCTGTCCCTTCCTCTGCACCCACCAGAGCGCAGGAGAGATTTTCAAAACTCTGCTCCTAGGGCGCGCGGCCCCTCGGAGGCTGCAGTTCCTACCAGCAAACACACGGGGGCGACTCGCGGGAGCGCTGCCGCAGGCCGGTGCGGGGGCCCAACCCCCTGGGGGACAGATGGACAGCCGGCACTCGGCACTTGTCCGCGGGGATCTCTTTTCTCCTTGCTGGGCGTCCCAGCGCACCCGGACAGGGGGCTGAGCTTCGGGGTGTGGCCAGTCACCCTGAATTTCCACTACCCTGCTGTGTTCCCGCACCCTTCCCCCCAGCCCCACACCATCTCAGCCAGGCCTGATCCCCTCCCGCGTGTCCACAGCCTACCTACAGTTCTCAGAGGCAGGGCCTGTGGGGTTCTGAGTTTCTCCCCAGCTCCAGCGAGCCAGGGGTTCAGTGACATCTTGGAAACAAGCTGGAGCAGACCTGATGCTTGTGGTGGCGGTTACACACTCTTTGGTCCCCGTCAGTGCTGGGTTCACGTCCTGCCCGCACAAGCCGTGCGTCCCTGGGGAGATCTCCGAACTGCTCCAAGCTTCCGTTTCTTCATGGGTAGAACGCGTCGCTAGCACCAAAGCGTAGTTTCCTGGGGGTTAACAGCAGCTGCGTGCGGCCTGCCTGGCACCCGACAGGCAGTTGGGAAGTGCTAATTACTGTTTTTCAAGCTGCTTTATTGAGATACAATTCACATACCATATAATCCGCCCATGTAAAGTGTATAATTCAGTGGGTTTTGAGTATATTTACAGTTAGGCAACCATCACCGCGGTTGTAGAACATTTCAGCACCCTAAAGAGAGACCCCGTACCCTTTACCCCCGCCCCCACCCCTCCAGCCCTAAGCACTGAGCCGTGTCCCGTCTCTATAGATTTGCCTCTTCTAGGCGTTTCTTGTAAACAGACTCGTACAATATGGGGCCTTTCTACCTGGCGTCTTGCACTTAGCACAGTGTTTTCAGGGGTCGTCTGTTGCGGTGTAGCTCAGCGCTCCCTTCCTTTTTATGGCTAAAAGTAATCCCAGTGTAGGGACCTAGTCTGCTTTGTTGATGCATTCATCCACTACTGGCCACTGGGGTCGCTTCCACCTTTTGGCTGTCAGAATAGAGCTGCTATGAGCATTTGGGGGAGTTACTATTGCCTGTAAGGCAGCAAGGCCCGAGCTCCCCGGCCTGTCCAGAGCATGGGGGAGAGAAGAGCTTGGGAGGCTTGCTTTGGTCCCAGAGGCCCCCGGGGGCTGTTTAGTTAGGTAGGACAGGGGAGGCCACTTCCCCATCAGCAGGGGAGCCCAGGGGGTCAGGAGAGGCCGGGGAATGAAGGCATTCCTCAAGGCCACAGGGCTGGGGACGCGGGAGCCAGGAGAGCCCTTGTACGTGTGTTTTAGGGAGGGGGTGGACAGTATCCATGTGACCCAACCCTTGGGCAGCTCTGGGGCTCTGGCTTGCCGGGTGGCGGGACGGGCTAGATGAAGACGCCAGGCCTGAGCAGCTCCTGCCCCGCCTGCTGACTGTATCTCAGCGTCTCACCCCTGCCTGCCAGGCCCTGAGCGTCTGGGCTTCACAGGCCCTCACCACACCTGCCTACCTTCCCCCCACCTCTCTGCCCCTCCTGCCTTCCGGGCCTCTACTCCCTCCCTGCGCATGTGGTTCCCGGTGGGTCCCTCCTGCCCACCCTCCTGACGCGTCCCTTAATTTCTCTCCCAACTTTGTATCTTGGAAAATTAAAACCTACAGAAAAGTTGCAAGAATAGCTCAGTGAACGCTCACTCACCCTCCACCCAGGTTCACCACTTGCTAGCACTTTGCTCCATTTCTGCACTGCCTCTCCCCTCCCTACACACATACTTTTTTTTTCTGGGCGGTTTGAGAGTTACACGAATACCGCCTGACCGTTGACAGCCCAGTACTTCAGCATAGGCATCTCCTAAAACGGGACGCTCCCCACCAGAGAGGTTCTGGAACATGAGCAGAACTGAGTACTGAGTCCTGCCTGCTGGCAACCCCAATGCCCCTTCACTGCCCAAGCATGAGCCAGGAAGGCTCCCTGGAGGAGGTGGGGCTTGGGCTCAGCTAGCTAGCCTGCCTTCTTTCTTCTTTTGTTTCTCAAATAGACTTTATTGGGGTGCCCGCGTGGCTCAGTCAGTTAAGCATGGACACTTGGTTTTGGCTCAGGCCATGAACTCAGGTCGAACCCTGCATCAGACTCTGTGCTAGCAGTGTGGAGCCTGCTTGGAATTCTCTCTCTCTCCCTCTCTCTCTCTGCCCCTCCCCGGTTCATGCTCTCTCTCTGTCTCAAAATACATACATAAACTTAAAAAATATAAAATAGGCTTTATTTTTTAGAACAGTTTTAAATTTAGAGAGAAATTGAGAAACATAGTACAGAGAGTTCCTGGATAACCCCCACACCCAGTTTTCCTATTATCTTTATTATTTTTTTTTAATGTTTATTTATTTACTTTTGAGAGAGACAGAGAGTGAGCAGAGGAGGGGCAGAGAGAGAGGGAGACACAGAATCTGAAACAGGCTCCAGGCTCTGAGCTGTCAGCACAGAGCTCGACACTGGGCTCGAACTCATGAGCTGTGAGATCATGACCTGAGTAGAAGTGGGATGCTTAACCGACTGAGTCCCCCAGGCACCCCCCTGTTATTTTTTAAATTCAGTATTTATTTTAATACCAACCAGTTTTCTTATTATTAACATCTTGCGTGAATGTGGCATCTTTGTTCCAATTAATGAGCCAATATTGATAGACCACTATTAACTAAGGCCCGTCCTTTATTTTGCTTTCCAGTTTTTACCTAAGGGCCTTCCCCCTGCCCCCAGGATCCATCCAGGACACCCCATAACATCCAGTCGTTGTTTCTTCCGAGGCTTCTCCTGGCTGCGACGGTTTCCCAGGCTTTTCTTGTGACCTTGACAGTTTTGAGGGGTCCCGATCAGATATTTTGTAAGATGCCCCTCTATTGGGATTTGTCTGGTGTTTTTCTCATGATTACATTGGGATTGTTTTGGGGGGAGCAAGACCCCAGAGGCAAAGTGCTATTGTTTTCACATACTACCAAGCGTATATATTCCCAACATGGTTTATGGCTGTTGATGTTGACCTTGATCACCTGGCTGAGCGAGTGTATGTCAGATTCCTCTACTATAAACGTAGTCTTTTCTCCTCCTTCCCATACTGTCCTCTTTGGAAGAAAGTAACTCTGCAGCCCACACTTGAGGGGAGGGGGTTATGCTTCCCCTTAATGAAGGAGTAGCATTTATATATATGTTTTGAAAATTTTTCTGCATGGGAGATTTCTCTTTCCCTCTATTTATTTATTCAGTCATTTCTATCTTTCTTTTTTTTTTTTTTTTTGGTTCATTTTATTTTTGAGAGAGCGAGAGAGCAAGAGAGAGAGTGCTAGCATTTCTTTTTTTTCTTTCTTTCTTCTTCTTCTTCTTTTTCTTTTTTTTTTTTTTGTTTATTTTATTTTTGAGAGACAGAGAGAGGGCGCTAGTGTGAGCAGGGGCCAGAGAGAATCCCAAGCAAACTCCAATGCAGGGCTCAAACTCATGAACTGTGAGATCATAACCTGAGTTGAAATCAAAGAGTTAGAGGCCCAACTGAGTGAGCCACCCAAGCGCCCCTCAATCACTTATTTCTATTAATATCTGCCTTCTTTTATTCGCTCTTATCCAGTAAAAGTAGTAATTCAGGGGGCGCCTGGGTGGCTCCGTGAAGTACGCAACTTTGGCTCAGGTCATGATCTCACCGGTCATGAGTTCGAGACCCCACAACGGGCCCTGTGCTGACAGCTTGGAGCCTGGACCCTGCTTCAGATTCTGTCTCCATCTCTCTCTGCCCCTGCCCCGCTCGTGCTCTGTCTCTCTCTCTCTCAAAAATAAATAAACATTAAAAAAAATACTAGTAATTCAGTAGCTAGATGTTGATGCTTGTTCAGACACACACGGGCTCTTCTTGGAGAGTCAGAGAAGAGTAGGTGGTCATCTCACCGTCGAGGAACCTAGCCTAGCGTGGGAGGGCTGGGGGGCGGGAGGCAGAGACCACATCCACATGCAGTGTGGCAGGTGCTCTGATGGGGTGATCACAAGCGTGCGGGTGAGCCAACGGGCTATGGCCTTAGAGCTGGGCTTTGAAGGAAGGGACAGGCTTTGCTGTGCAGCAAATGATGAGTGTGCTCAGGGTGTGGTGATAAGGGACGAGAGGCTGGCGGACACGGTGGCCAGCCAGGACATTAGGACATTAGGATATGTGGCAGGAGAGGAAGGCTGGGCCAGACTAGGGTAGACTTTAGGGGTCCCTGGGGTCGGGACTTCATCTCGCTCACTCAGGACACCCGGGAAGGCTTCTGGGCAGGGCCAGTGTGTGTCTCAAGGTCACTGTGACCTTGGTGTGGAGGGGGAGGCTGGAGAGAGGCCAGTGAGGAGGCTGAGGAAACAATGGCTGGGGTAAGGGCGTTCTTGCCACATCAGTTGGTGTTTGTTCTCTCTCCTGTCCCTGTTGCCAGCTGCCATTGGCCAGGCTTTGGACGGGGAGGGTGGGAAGAGAGGCGGGCTGAGACAGAAGCTCTCCTTGAGCTTGACCCCAAGGTAGAAGCTGAGGTCAAGAAGAACCAGGATTTGGTGTTCTGGAGCGGAGACAGACAGGGAGGATGGGGGAGAGGTGCCTTCCTTTGGAGGCAACGACTTAGGGGGCATGTGACAGGGGAAAGGCCCTACGGTGTGGTCCGCCAAGCACTGTTCCCAGGAACAGAAGGCGATAAACTTTTAGGTGATGGCTGCCTGGTTCCTGGTCAATGATTTCTGATCCCCCCCTCCCCCCCACCACGTGTAGCTGGGAAGCCCCTGAGCCCCAGGCCCTGGGGGGGGGCCACTGGGCCTGGAGGCTGGAGGTTTCCATGGCAACCGGGGCCTGGCAATGGCTGATGGGACCAGGAGGGACCTGTGGGTGTCTAGGTGTGTGTGGGGAGCTTCATACTTCCTGGGTGGGGAGGCCTGGCCTGGGGAGGTTGCGGGGGTGGAGAGCCGTGGGGTGAGGGTAGTGACACCAAGCTGGCATCTGCGGCTCCCCCAGCCCTGCTGGGGAGAAGCAGGCGTGTGTGTGTGTGCGTGTGTGTGTGTGTGTGTGTGTGTGTGTAGGAGGGAGGGAGGAGGGATGGGGGAGGGAGGGAGGAGGGATGGGGAG
>NC_064815.1:24303240-24322925 GCF_023721935.1 Panthera uncia | reverse complement strand
GGAGGGAGGGAGGAGGGATGGGGGAGGGAGGGAGGAGGGATGGGGAGGGAGGGAGGGGGGATGGGGAGGGAGGGAGGGGGGATGGGGAGGGAGGGAGGAGGGATGGGGAGGGAGGGCATTCACTGGTGCTGTAGGTGGATACTTGGGCTCACGCCAAAAGTTCAAACCATGTAGGTTAAGCCCGGCCATAAAAAGAACATTGAAAAACAAAAAAGTTCAAACCTAACCACAAGCGTGGCTGCTCCTGGCTCCCCACCTCCTGCCACCCAGCTGACGGGGCGGGTCGGGGTGCGTGCCCTTCCTTGGGGCTAGACCCATCAGCAGCTGGGAGCCGGCGGGGGGTGAGGGCCGCTGGCCGGGCTGGGTCAGTGGGTGCATCCGGCGGTAGGACCAAGATCTGGCAGCTGGACTTGAGGGGCCCGAGGAGGCCAGGGGTCTGCGGGTGGGGTCCACCCCATCCATGCCAGAGGCACGGAGGCAGGAGAAAGTCTGAGAGAGGCCCGGAAGGCCAGGCCTGGGGGCCTCCACACCGGGAAGGAGGGGTAATGTGATCTCTGAGTCACCTGGGGTTGGGGCTTGATGCCATTTAGGATCCTTAGACTTCTGGTTTTGTCCTTGGCCTGTCACTCCTGACTCACAGCCTGCCTGGGAGTCCCCAGGTCGGCCTGCTGGTTTCTTTCTCCCCCTCGGTGCGTCATAGAAGCAGAGACAGCTTCTCTGCTTGTCGTCAGCAGGTGCGTGCCCTGCCCAGGCTGCTTGGAGAGCAAGGGTGCCAGGTTCCAGAGTCCTCTGAAGCTCCCACCAGGGGGGTGGAGAGGAAGCCGGGTGGGACGGCTCCAGACCGGGCCCACTGGAGACAGGGCCAGGCCTTGCCCAGGGCTAGCGGGTTGCTCTGGGGGTCCTGGCTGGTTCTGGGTCAAGACACCCCCCTTCCCCCCACCCCCGTGACACCCTGCCTCCCGTGCCCTGAGGGTCCCCCTGAAAGCAGGACAGCCCTCTCTCTCCTCCCCCACACTGGCCCAGGTACCTCCCCACGAGTCGCAGCTGGCCAGGCCTGCCCTTGCTCAAAGCCTGTCTGTGGTTCCCCTGTGCCTCCAGGCTCCTGAACTTGGCACTCAAGGCCTCCCCTGATGTGCCCAACTTGATTTCCAGCCCAGCCCCATCAACTGCCAGCACCAGACTCCACAAGCACCCCCACCGGAGGCCCTCCTCTCTTACCTATCCCCCCCCCCCCCCCCCGGGGCCAACCCCCCCCCCCCCCCCCCCCCCCCCCCCCCCCCCACCGCCTTTTGCAGAGCTCTTTCTTCATAGACTTCTAATCTTTTACTCACCCTTCAGGTCTCCTCTCCACCTGCCACCTCCTCCAGGAAGCCTGCTGTGGGCCCTGGGTGGGCGGGCCGTTTCCTTTGCAGAGTTCACACAGACTGTCTGATACTGGAAATTGTCTATTCAGAGTGGGGGTGGGCCTTGAGGGCAGGTGCCAGCCACGTTCCCCATTGAGTTCCATGTCCAGCCCTGGGCCTGCCAAGCTCCCTGTAGCCTCCTCGGAAGACTAAAAGAAGAAACAAAGGAAGAGTAATAAGTGAGAGGGTGGGTGCAGAGGACAAGCCCCAGAATCAGGCAGGGCCGGGTGTGAATCCTGGTGGCCCTGGAATGTCACACCAGTTCTCAGACCCTCCGTTTTCTCATCTCTAAAATGGGAGTGATGATACCCTTGCGTGGTTTTGTAGGAAGAGACAACGGTTTCTCGTCATGCTAAGGCCCTCAGCCTAGTGCCTGGCTTGTAGCAGGTACTTGAAAACTATTTGCTGACCAGCTGACTGGAGGGGTCTGGTGGAAATGGGTTCCCTGGCTCCGGAGGGGCGGGGCTGGGCGTCAGCTGAGTCCTCAGGGACCCCCTGGCCTTTAGGTTCTGTCCTTCCACTGCTTCTGGAAAAAAGCAGACATATCCAGTAGAGACAGGGTTGCCTTGAAATGGGGGGGGGGCAGGGGGAGGGACAGGGGTGGCTGGGAAGGACAGCGCACCTCTGGGGCTTGGGATGGATCTTTCTGAGAAGCAGGGGAGTGGCCCATGATCGGCTGCACAGCTGGGTGGGATGGTAAAGGATGATCAAGGTCGCACATAAATACGGGGTTCCTTCCAGAAGGAAGCTGGGATCCGAGGCACGAATTTAATGGGAAGTAATTAAAAACTCGCTCAGTTACGAGGGGCGCCTGGGTGGCTCCGTCAGTTACAGCTCTTGATCTCAGCTCTGGTCACGACCTCACGGTTCGTGAGATCGAGTCCCGCATCGGAATGAGGGACTGAGCTCTCAGCGCAGAGCCAGCGTGGGATTCCCTCTCTCCCCCATCTTTCTCTCTGCCCCTCCCTGCCTTTCTCTCAAAATAAACAAACTTAAAAAAAAAAACAAAACAAACTCATTCGTTTACGTCCCTTCAAGGAACGCTTGCCCCCATCTGACCCTCTCTCTAACCAAGCACATGAAGGGGACTTGAAGTCCCTCTGTCTTGGAACCCATGTCCCCATCTCTCTACCCGGGTGGCCGGCAGGCAGCAGTGTGGCCTGGCTTCCCTTCCCTGGAGGGGCCACCCTCCACCCCCACCCTCTCCCTCAGCCCACGTGGGGCCCAGCCAGGGGGTAGCACAGGCTCAGCCGGTCTGGCCAGGCCGGGCAGTCAGGCCTCCTGTGCAGCCAGGCCTGTCATTACCCCGTCCCCAGCCGGTGGGGAGGATGGCCGCTGGTGCGGGCTGCCAGGCAGAGGGCCAGGCCTCCACTTCCCAGCCTAGGAACTGGTGGCCTGTCCTGGGCTCACGGGACCCCTGTAAGCGTGGCCCGAAGAATCTCAGTGGGCCAAGTGCTCCCGGGCCCCGACTCTGTGTCTTTGCTTGAGCTTCCCAGTCCCTGGGCAGGAGGCACCGTCACCCTCCTTACCCAGATGAGGAAATCGGTTTGAGAGAGTTTGCTTCTGTTGCCCAATGTCACAGAACTGGTAGTGGCAGAGCTGGGACTCGACCCAGGGAGGGCCAGGGTTATTCCGGCTGAGAGCCACACAGGGGCCACCACATCCTCCCTCAGATTCTGAAAGTCCCAGCCGGGGGCCCAGCCTTTCCACTGGGAAGGTGCGGGAAATCTCTGTCGCTGCCAGAGCCGTGCAGGAGGCGGCCAGTGTGCACCAGCCGGGGGCTGGAAGTGACGGCCTGTTGCCGCAAGCCTCGGGGAGATCCGGCTTTGGAACGAGCCAGGGAGATGGCTCTGAAGTGCCCTGGTGACACAATCTGTATGCTCACCGGGGACCGTGACATTCCATTGCAGACTACTTACTGACATTTAAACATTGTGGAACTTAATGGCATTGTCTCTGGTTAAAAAAGAACACGATCTTAACTTGTGTCTGTGGGCTGAGAAGTTTGCGAGCTATTGCAGAAATAAATGGTTTCGGACCAGCTTTCTGCTGGACTGATTTTTGAGCTGAGAGTGAGGCTGTTTCCTTTTTTTCTTCAAAACACCTTGATGTTATAAGGATCAAAATGTTATGTTTGGGGTGTGTGTCTGTGTGTTGTATCATGGGCTTGGCTGAGCTTCTGGGCCTCTGGGGACCAGGAGTCCAAGAAGTCCCAGCTCCTACCTGGTGTTAGTGGGACCAGGGCTGAGGGGGTGACTTCTTTGTCCTCATGGTGCTGAACTTCTTGCTGACAAGGCATTTTCACATCCTCCTATCGTCTGACAGTTGCCTTCGAGAGGGAAGGGCTCGGATATCCTCCTTTGACAACAAGGAAAGTTGAGGCTGAGGATGAAACCGACCTCCCCATGGTCACACGGCAGGCAAGATGCTCCTGGCATGGGCAGGGATGGGTGAACTGATCTGGGGAGAGGACTGTCCTTGATAAAAACCAGCATGTGTGGTATAATTCTATTGGCATTAAATTATACAGCAAATATTGGGAGAAAGAAAAAGAAATCAATGCCAACCTTGCCCTCCTTGGCCCAGAAGCAAAGATGATGGGTGGCAATATATATATATATATATATATATATATATATATATTGAGAGATGTCACAGTAAAAGGTTGTCCAGGCTGTTGGGAGTGGCAGGCTCAGGGAGCCCGAGCGCATGCAGGAAAAGTGTCTGGCTTTTGCTAGTGTTTTTCCTTCAACAGGTGGGTGGGACCCAGCCAGTGTCTCCTGGCGTAAGTCAAGCATCTACAAATCTCTCTCCAGCTCCACTCATGTGCAGAGCTGCTCACGGTCCCCTGGGGACCCCCCCTCCTGTTCCTTTTGCACACCTGGGCCCACAGCCCCATCTGGACTCCCCACAGACCTCCCCTGCTCTGGGCCTGCCGTCTGCCTGGGCCTCTCCTGCACCCGCCCTTCCCTTCCCCCGCCTCTGATGTGCTTGGCTGAACTGGGCAGGGAAGGACAGCTTCTTAGTCACTTCTTTGGGCCACAGGTGGAAAGTTCTAGGGCCTGTGTGCTCCCCCTCCCCCACTCTTACTTCTCCAAGTGCCAGTTGGCTGTGTCCCAGGACAACAAGGGCAGGAAGTTGGCAGGGGCGGGGCAAGGTGGGGGTCTGGCCATCTGGCCAACTCACTTCTGTACTCAGAAAGCTTGCTGAGGGGCTGGGACCATGGCTAAGGAGGCTCTGATGGAGGAGTGCCCATCCCATCCTGGGCAAGCCCTCGGCCTTCTCCGGCCTCAGCTTACCCATTTGTGCAAAGGCTCGAAGAGACCCTGCCTACTTACTGATGGGGAGGCTGTGATGAGGTCATCACAGGAAAGCACTTAATCTCGAAGGGTAGTTATCTCTGTTGCTCAGCCCACAGGCCTTGGGGTGTGCTGTTCCTCAGAGCCTTGTAAGGAAAACCCTGGGAGGTGTGGTCCAGGCAGAAACCATCCCTGTTTGTGTTGGTGTGTGTGCCTGCCGGTGTGTGTGTGTGTGTGTGTGTGTGTGTGTGTGTAGGGGAGAGTGGGGGAGGGCGTTTGGGAACCAGGAGAATGCCTCCTGCCTTACTGAGCGCCCCGAGCATTCACTGAGCACCCCTGTGCTGAGACAGGCATTGCTTCGGTCTTTGGGAGCCCCCCAGCCTCACAGAGGGGCCAGATGCGTTACCGCCAACCACAGCGCAAGACCGCGACTTCCCCATCACGCTAGATTGTCCCAGCCGGCCCTGCGGTGTATCAGGTTGTCAACACGGGGTCCAAAGGCCTCCGGTGTGCCCAGGGCTCACAGAGGACTCCAACCTAAATCACGCATGCTTGCTGATGCTTCCACGGGAAGCCGGAGGACACACAGCCACCCCAGGGCACCGAGCGTGGTGCTGGACAGTGCTGGGGGCTCTGGGACCTGAAGATCCCCACGTGGTGGCGACCACGTGGAGGGTGAGGGGCTCCCTTGATCCAGCCACTCTCCTTGAAAGACCCCCTCAACCCCTCCCCTGCTTTCTTTCACCTCTATTTAGTTTCCAGAGACATCTCCCTAGGGTGTGCGGGCACCTCTCTGCCTGGCATCCAATGCCCTTGCTGATCCTGATGGGCTCAGTGATACTTGGGGCAGAGATTTCTGGCCCTTTCTCTCCAGCCCCTCCCCCACGACCCCAGGGTCTGGTCAGACTGGATTCCTCCGGGTTCCTAGAATTAAGTGCATTCCACCCCCCCACCCCCATCAGCACCTTTGACCTCCATGTTTCTTCTCCCCAAATGTCTTCCTTCACCTAGTTCCGCTGCCTTGCAAACTCCCGTTTGTGGTGATTCCTGTCCTCAGTGCCCTCTGCACCCCCAGAGTTGTACCACGCAGCTCCCCTTTCCTTCCAAGCCCCCTTCCCAGAGCCCCACCTCCATTCTGTCTGTGTTCTTCCTCCCTTTTGAAGCCTCCTGGGACTTTGCCCCCATCCTGGCTTTATCTGACCACCTCTCTGTGTGTCTTCACAGAGTAAACAGGCTTTTGCTGGGCTTTGCTCCCAGGGTCTGGCCCGTAGCGTGTTCTTGGTGATCTCCCCCACTCAGGTCTGGCCAAACAGGCTGCAGCCCCAGGAGGAGGTGAACAAAACTCTCCTGGTAGGGGGCAGGAGTGGGGGGGCAGGTTTCCCTCTCTCTTCTCCTCTGGCAGGGCTGGGAAGCCTGGTGGTGGTAAGAGGGGGGACAGCAAGTAACAGACCCAGGAGTCCTGGCTCCCCAGCCCCTCGTTCCCCAAACTGCCCTCGTCGAGCCAACACCAAAAACGCGGGTGAGGCAAGTGGGTGGATGGTGAGAATGGGGACAGTAGTGATCAGGCCAGTGGGGAAGACATATGGACAGGACTACAGTAATTGGGGTGGGGATTTTGTCCTCAGACCCCCTCCCTGAGGGTCTCCACCCCATCTGCCCACCCAAGCCTGGAAGGAGGGAGCCCTGAGGTGTGGAGATCCTGTCTTTGGGACCTGAACCTGGCTGGGCGTGGCTGCCCCATGGGTCCAGGTGCCTGTGGACTGTGACTCAGTGTCTATCTCCAGATTGACCTCAGCAAGGGCCTGGGGGCGGGGGTGGGGGGGGTGGGGAGAGGGCAGTTTCCCCTGAGACTGGCTCTCCAGGATCCTGACTCAGGGGCCCAGGGTTGAGGCCTTGAAGGGCCTTTGTTGGCCCTGACTCTGGAATCCAGAGAAACTGGTCAGGGGAAGTCCCCAGGGACGGAAACCCCTCCCTCTGCCCCCCGCCCCCCCACCAAGAGCCATATAACTGCTCCAGTCTCCAGTCTCCTGTCAGACTGGAGACAGGAACTGGTCCGGTCACACTCGCAGTGCTGGTGCTTCTGACTCTGGAGCGATAAGGAGCTGAGCCCGACCGTCTCTGCCTCTGCACTCGCAGTGAAAGTCTTCCCTCTAGACGCCGAGGGTCTGTCCTCAGCGCTTGGATTCCTACAGCCCCCCGGGGCCGGATCCCCACAGCCTTCCAGGTCCTAGACCCCCGCAGACGCCGAGCCATGGCCTCCATGGGACTACAGGTGATGGGCATCGCGCTGGCCGTGCTGGGCTGGCTGGGTGCCATACTGAGCTGCGCGCTGCCCATGTGGCGCGTGACGGCCTTCATCGGCAGCAACATCGTCACGTCGCAGACCATCTGGGAGGGCCTGTGGATGAACTGCGTGGTGCAGAGCACCGGCCAGATGCAGTGCAAGGTATACGACTCGCTGCTGGCGCTGCCCCAGGACCTGCAGGCGGCCCGCGCCCTCATGGTCGTCTGCATCATCCTGGCTGTGCTGGGCGTGCTGCTGTCCGTGGTGGGCGGCAAGTGCACCAACTGTGTGGAGGACGAGAGCGCCAAGGCCAAGACCATGATCGTGGCGGGCGTGGTGTTCATTCTCGCCGGCCTGCTGGTAATGGTGCCGGTGTCCTGGACGGCCAACAACATCATCCGGGACTTCTACAACCCGCTGGTGGCCTCCGGCCAGAAGCGGGAGATGGGTGCCTCTCTGTACGTCGGCTGGGCCGCCTCGGGCCTGCTGCTCCTCGGGGGGGCCCTGCTGTGCTGCAATTGCCCACCGCGCACCGACAAGCCCTACTCGGCCAAGTACTCTGCCGCCCGCTCCGCCCCGGCCAGCAACTACGTGTAAGGTGCCGCCACTCAGCTCTGTCTCCGGACTTTGCTTCTCCCTGGACTGAAGGCGCAGCCCATGCCCCCGGGGATGGATGTTCCTGCCACGGGCCGCAGGCTGCACAAGCAGGGACTGAGCCAGGCCACCGGCTGGCAGCCCCTTCCGGCCCCCTCGGACACCTACCCAGAGCCTCCTCTACGCCAGCAAGGATGGATGGACAGAAAGAGACTCCTGTGCTGCCCTCCTCTGGCCCCGGGGACACAGGAGAGGGGGTGGAAGTAACAGGGTGCGGCGGAGGGGGGAGCTGGCTCCTGCCGGTCAGGAGAGCACGGCCCTGAATTTGCTTGGGCTCTGCCTCCGCGGGTGCCCGGCCCACTCCTGTGTTGGCCGTGAGGATGGCTGGCGCCTCGCTCCCCCACCTGCCCGTGGAGCACAGTTGACACAGAGTTGACAGACGGGTTTAGAGGGGAGGGGTGAAGGCGCTACAAACTGGTTTGGGTGGTGGTGGGGGAGGAGACCGCGGAGGCTGCTCAGGCTGCCTGCACCCCTCCCTGCCCCCACCCTGCAGCCTCAGGGCTCTGCCTCAGCGGCCTGGGCAGGAGGACCCCAGCCTCTTGTGACCGGTCACGCCTGGATTCGCCACCCCTGCCAAGGTCGTTGGGCATCCTGGGAAGAGCAGGGGGAACGGTCTTTCTCTGGCCTTCATTCCCAGGAAGTCCTGGACCTTTTTTTCCCTGCCTCCTCTCTGGTTTCTGTTTTGTAACTTAATATCTGTTTGTCATGGTAATTACTATAATTTTCTACAATAAATGGGACCTGTGCACAGGAAGACCATATCGTTTCTGATTTCAGCCGTGAAGGTGGGCAGGGGAGGGCTAGAAGCCTGGGCAGGGGTGAGGGAGGAGTACGACCGCTGTGTGGTGGTCAACACAAGAACACTTAAAAAAAAAACAACACCAACCTGGTTTCGAGGAACTGTGACAAATCAGAGCTGGCCCTCACCTTGGGAATCACCTCGCTCAAGCCCTGCTCAAGCCCTTCGTTTGCTGGAAGGTCAAGGCGATCATAGGAAACGCACTGCTGAAGTGCTGGGGACCCCAGGGGGGAGGCCACGTGAGAACACTCAGCCCTGGGGGGTGGGCCACCTGCCCTCTATCCATCTTTGTCCCAGCTCTGTCCGAACCTGGGCATCCAGGTTGGTCTGCTCACCCTCCAGGTCCCACGTCCTGGCCTTGGCCCGGGCTGTTTCCTGCTGTGGGTCTAGAATGTCCTTTTTGCCTTTCTCCACCCCTCGGAATCCTGTTTGTCCTGAAGGCCAGGCTTCAGTCTTCCTCCCTAACGAGCCTTCCCACCGTCCCTGTGTGGAGGAATTATCATTAGTCCTGATCATACCCCCAAGGCCTGGGGGTCACTGAACCCTTTCACCGGGCAGACACGCCCTGAGCTCAGCTTTCCGGCTCCTTTAGAGAGGAGGAAACTGAATCCTGGCCATGTGAAGGTATTTGGCCAAGGCCAGAGGCACGGGCATGAGTTTCCTGTCCTCGAGTTAGCGTGAGAGGGCCCACCACGGGAGGTGTCAGGAAGTTACATCTGTGGCCCTGTCGGGGCTGGCTCAGGGGCGGCCTGGGGTGGGGGCCCTCTCTGTTCTGTCTCTTCTCACTTCTGTCCTTCTCAGGGACGGACGTCAGTTTCCTGGGGAAGAGACTCACAGAGCCAGAGTCCTGCTACCCCTCCTGGGACTCATTTAATGGGCAAGGTTGGCTCAGGGGCCCCATTGTACGGATGAAGCAGAGGAGGCCCAAGGACGGGCCTGGAGGAGGCCTGGATGAGAGGGTCAGAGGCCAGCTGGGGGCTGAGGACTGGGCCTCACTCCCTCCACCTGGGCCCCCTCCTGCTTTCGGTACAGGTAGACGATGCCAGAGATGAACCCATCGCTGTCAGAGGTTCTGGGCTCCACCTCAAGCTCGGATGTGGCCAGTTCCCACCGGTCCACAGGCCAGGCCACTAGGCGTTCCCACGCCCCGGCCTGCTCCAGCCTGTCCAGGGTAGCCTCCAGGACCTCCTTGTAGTGAAGGTTGGACGGGTTGGTCCGGGTGGTCAGACACACCAGCCCCCCTAGGGAGAGACGGGGGCGGGGGTGGGGGGGGGGAAGAGGTGAGTCGGGGAGGGGCAGGAGCCCTGGTTCCAGGCTCCACCCCTTCCAGGAAAGGTTATCTTTCCTGCTCTTCCCTCAAGGGCGTACATTCTCCCCACCACCGTCACCCCACCGGCCCCCCACCCCCCCGCCAGCCTTTTCCTATCTCCATGCCTTTGCTGCTCACTGTTCCCGCCTCGAGGAATACCCTTCTGCGTTTTCAGCCTCTTATACCAACTTCCAGGCTCATGCGTCCTTTACGCTGGGAACTCTTGGCTTAATCCCCTGGACAGAGGGTCTCCCTCCTCAGTGCTCACCCAGCCCCTCTGCCGGAGGATGTGGTGTATCAGGATGCACGGGAAGGAAGCCCTTGGGACCTTGGGTAAGTCCCATCACCTCTCTGAGCTGCAGTTTCCCAGCTTACAGAGTGGGGCTCGTTTCCGGGTCTCACAGGAAGGACCACATTAAGCGCCGGCTGAATGAATGAGTGACATATCCTTTCTGGTGTTCCCTAGACACCTATAGCGTGCCCAGTGTGGGCTCAGATACATGTAGAAGAGGCCAGTGTCTGGAAGGCTTCCTGGAGGAAGCAAGGAGGAGAAGCCGGGCCCTGCAGGGTGGGTGGCTGGGGCTCCGTGAGAGGAAAGGCTCCGAAGCAGGGGAGCCTGTGACAGGGACGCAGCAGACGGGGCTCTAGCCAGCTCAGGGGCCTGACAAGCGTGGGCGGGGCTGGTTATGCCAATGGGGGTTTCCTGTTCTCTTGAGCCCCACCACTACCTCTCTCTCTGACCCCATCGAAGACCCTGCTCCCTGAGGCTGAAGCCTGCCCAGACTGGCCCAGGCTTAGCCACAGGCTCGGCTCCTGGCAGTGGAGGCGAGGGGGACAGGGAGAGGATGCGGCCTTGCTGCCACAGGCCCACTTTGGGGCTTCCTGAGCCCATCCTGCAGCCAAGTCAGGGCCTCAGCATCTGCCTGCTCAGTCCCCCATGCTCCTTTCTGCCTCTGACTCCCCGTGGCTGTCTTCCTGACCTGTTTGGGCCTGTGGCTGTGTTCCTGTGCCCACTGCCGTCAGCGCTCCCCACCCCCCCCGCCTGTCCCCCGGAAATGCCTCTCTTCCCTGAATTCTCAGAGTGTGTGCCCTGGTCCTTTTCCCCACGGCCCTTCCTGGGGTGCAGTGGGGTGCAGTGGGTTGGTGATCGAAGCCCAGAGGGCAGGGTGCATACCCCCCCTCCAGAGCAGAGGCCAGCGCGGGACAAGGCACACAGGAGGAGCACAGTAAACACAATCCTTAGCTGCACATCAGGTTACAAAAAGTGCTCACGTCTATCATCTCACCTGAGCAGCCTGTTTCACAGATGAGGAAACTGAGACCAGGAAAGAGCAAGAGACTCACCTGACAGTTGTCAGTGAGTTCGTGAGGGAGCCGGAAGACGAGGGAACTGAACTGAGCCCCCACTGCGTGCCAGGACTGGAGCAAAGGCCTCAGACACGTCTTTTCACTCAGTGCTCACTGCGATCCATTGGGGAAGGGGCTCTGTCACTGCTCAGAGGTGAGGAAACAGAGCCAGGGGGAGTGGAGCTGCCCAGTGGATAAGAGGGCAAGCTGGCTACCGGTCTGCCCTGCCTGCTTGCCTGGGTCTGTTGATGGTGGCAGCTGGCGGCTGGGAAGCTAGGCTAGGCTGTGTGACCCTGGGCAGGACCCTGCCCCTCGCTTAGCCTGAGACATTCGGAGGTTAGTGTCTGTGGGTGTGCGGGGGGGTGGGGTGGGGTGGGGGAAGGCATTCACATGGGGTTGGATGGGCTTGCTCCTCACCTGGCTTGGTAACTCGCAGAAGCTCAGGTATCGCACTGCAGGGCACCTGGCCATCGCTGAGGGCACCCACCATCAGTACCGCATCGAAGGTCCCTATGTGGAGTGTGGGGTCTGTCTTTGGTGTGGCCTCATGATACCCACAGGGATGACATCAGATCACGGGGTAGAGGGCTCAGAGAGAGGGGCTCACAGGGGCTCAGAGAGGGTCCCGGTGGGGGTTCATGGGGCTCAGTGTGGGCGGGGGCTTGTGAAGGGCTCAGCAAGGAGGATGGAGGCTGGACAAGAGAAGGGCACTCACTGTCGAGGTGCCTGGGTGGGAAGGGAAGTACCTTCAGAACTGGGCAGAGGCTCCTGGCCCAGGACGCAGAGGCTGAGATTCTGGTAGAGGCCACGGGCTCGGGCCCGTTCCAGCATCCCTGGGCTCCCATCCACCCCATGCAGCTGGAGGAAGCCCCGAGCCTGCAGCTAAGGTGGGGGGACTCAGTCACAGTTCACACCTGCCATCTCCCAGCTGGGTCCCTGCACCTGGGGAGGGCAGCAGGCTCCGCAGTAAATGTAGTCCACGTGTTTGGGACGGGTGAGTCTGAGCAGGGAGGCAGAGTTCTGGGGCCAGGGGTGGGAGAAAATTTGAGCGAGTGGGGAGTTGAAGAGAGGACAGGGGATGTGGGGAGGCCTCACCTCAGCAGCCACCAGGCCGGTGCCACAGGCCACATCCAGGATCAGGGCAGCATGGGGTGGGCCCGGAAGGGCTTGGGTAAGGCAGTCTACTGCGAGGCGGGGGGCGCGGTACTGCAGGGCGGCCACATCCTGGGGACAGAGTACTGAGCTGACCGGCAGCCCGTGCCCCAGTGTTTGGGTGACCTCTGTGTAGGGTGGTCTAGGAATCAAACAGGCCAAGCTGTGTGTGTGTGTGTGTGTGTGTGTGTGCGCGTGCTTATTGGCACCTCCTCCAGGTGCAGTCCCAGGGTGGAGAGGTCTTGTTTCCTGATTTTTCAAGGGGCTGCCAATATGGAAACATGGGGCTGGTCAGAGGCCAGAGCTGCTGTCAATGAGCCGAAGAGGGTGCCAGTCCTTGAGGAGGCAGGACTGCCGGGTCTCACCTCATTCTCACAAGCCACCCTGGGATGATGCAAAGCTAATTATTCCCTCTTTAGAGATAGGAAAGTTGAGGCTGGGCAAGCAAGAGGAGAGAGGGGAAGGAGCCTGGCCAGTTTACCTGGTCATAGTCTGGAGCCCAGCGGTCATAGAAGTGCAGCTTGTGGCCCAGGTCGGTGATGCCATGTGATGCCCCCACCCGGGCCCGCACTTCGGACAGGCTCCCGCCCTCCTCCTGCGCCATCCTCCTGTGGGGACACAGCCTTGGTGTCCGAGGCACACTGCAATTTCTCCCATGCCCACCCCTCCCACCCAATCCCATTTCACAGGCGGTGACACTGAACACACAGAGGGCGAGACTGTAACACCTGGAGTTCAGGGCTTGGGGGAGGGGTGCTCCCTGTGGCCGGAGGGAGGACATGACCCTACCTCCCCACTCTTTAAGCGGTGAGCTGGCGTCCTGGACCTAAGGGTCTCTAAACAGGTAAAGGGTCAGAACTCACCGCCAATCGGACTCTCCCGCGGTGCTTAGAGCCGGAACTCGGGGCGGGGCCTGTACGCCGAGCCGGGCCCCGCCCCCACCTCCCTGAATGATTGGCTTTCCGCTATGAGAAAGTACCCAATCAAAGGAAAGCGCTGGCAGCCGCCCCCGCTACCAGCCAATGAGCTCAAAGTTCTTGGCCTGTCTCTCTAGCCCGGGGAGATCCAGACTTTCCGAAGCGTTTTCAGGGTATCCGCGTTTAGGAGCATCTCTGTGTCCTCCGGGCTCTCGATGTCCTTCATTAGGAAGTGAGAGCCTCTGAAATCTTAGGGGGAAGAGGGGGGCCTAGGTCTGTGCTGACAGCTCAGAGCCTGGAGCCTTCTTCAGCTTCTGTGTCTCCCTCTCTCTGCCCCTCCCCCCTCTCAAAAATAAATAAACCTTAAAAAATTAAAAAAAAAAAAAAAAGGGGGGGTGTGCCCAGGATCAGCCTTCATTTTTAGAACGGTCCCCACGGCCTGGGCAACGCTATCCTGTAGAACTTTCTGTGGTAATGGAAATATTCTATACTGTACGCTTTTCAATACAGTAGCTACATGTGGCATTGAGCATTTGAAATGTGGCTAGTGCTACTGAGGAACTGAATTTTGAGTTTTATTTTGCCTCAGTAATTTAAATAGCCATCTGTGGCTGGTGGCCTCCGTTTTGGACAGCGCGGAGATCCTTGCTGCTCAAAGTATGGTCCCAAAACTTGCATCCTCTGCTCCAGCATTTTTAGCTCTGGTTGCTCCAGGGGACCCCCTTAGGGGAGGTTTTTAGAAATGCAAATTCTTGAGCCCCATTCCAGACCAATAGAATGAGAATCAGATTGCGGGGTGGGGCGGAAGGGGGGGCTGGGAGGGGCCCAGAAATCTAATTTTTTTTTAAAGTTTATTTATTTTTAGAGAGAGGGCACTTGGGTGGCTCAGTGGGTTGAGTGTCTTGACTTTGGCTCAGGTCATGATCTCACAGTTCATAGGTTCAAGCTCAGTGTCGGCTCTGTACTGACAGCTTGGAGCCTGGAACCTGTTTTGGATTCTGTGTCTCTGTCTCTCTCTGCCCCTCCTCCTCTCGTATTCTGCCTCTCTCAAAAAGAAATAAGCGTTAAAAAATTTAAACGACAAAAGAAGAAAAGATATCTTGAGAGAGAGAAAGAGAAAGTGGGGGAAGGGCAGAGGGAGACAGAGAGAGAGAATCTCAAGCAGGCTCCACACTCTCAGCACAGAGCCTGACGTGGGGCTCAAACTCATGAGCAGTGAGATCATGACCTGAGCTGAAATCAGGTCAGACACTTAATGGACTGAACCACCAAGGCGCCCCCAGAAATCTACTTTAAACAAACTCTCCAGCTGATTTCTATGCAGCTGAAGTTTCAGAAGCACTAGCCTAGAGGACCCTTGGGGATCAGAGTTTGGACAGGTGGAGTTTGGGAGTTTGTTACAGGTGTCCAGGAGGGAGGTGATGGTAGCATGAACTTGGGTAGCGGTCATGGCTGTGGAGAGGAGTGGATGAAGGTCAGAGACGTTTAGGTGGTCGAGGCAGCAGGGCTTTGGTGGTTGAGAGCGCGTGGCCTGGGGAAGCGAGTCGTTGGGAGTTGAGACTTTGGGTGGATGATGGTGCCATTCACAGCCAGGGAAGCCCGGGAGGAGGAGCAGGTTTGGGGGCAAAGAGGATATTAACCGCTTGGGGTTGTTGAGTTTGAGGGGTCTACGTGAAGATGTCCAGGAGGATGTTTAATGCCAGAGTCTTGAGCTCAGGAGACAGGACAGGCGGGAGACAGATTCAGGGTCACGAGTATAGCCAGTGATTGAGGCAGCCAATAATGATGGGATGTGCAGGGAGAGATAAGAAAGGATGAGAAGAGAAGGATGGAACCTGAGGACCCCTAACCCTTCAGGGTGGAAGAGGAGTGTCTAGAAGAGCTGGAGAAAACCCAGAGAAGTTGGGAAGGAGGCCAAGAACAGAAGAGTCTCAAAGAGATGAGGAATGGCCAACACTGAGGTGTGTCGAGAGGTGGCATAAAATGAGGCTTCGGAAGTGAGCCCTGGCTATAGGGATGTGGAGGTCTTTGGGGGCCGAGGGAGACCCTGACAGCATACACCGGTGGCCAAATTTACCACCTCTCCCTGAGTTAGACAACGTGCCCCGGCCTTCCTTGTATGTTGGCGTGTCCGTGTGGTTGAATTCTGGCCGATAGAAGGCAGATGTCGGTAAAGTGCTTTATTTCCAGACCTGGACCATAAACGCTTCCTATCCGATCCTCCATGGAACAGGGTCCAGGCGCCCAGAGGAGAGTGGGGCTGCCAGATGACGGAGTCGGGGACCCTAAATGATTGTGTATAGCACAATCCACCTCCGCCACCCACCTGCACGGGACTGTAACATGAACAAGAAACCCACTTCATTGTGTTGAGCCACGATTTCAGGATTGTCCGTTACAATAACGTCATTTCCCTTCGTTGACACGGTGACCTTGGCAAGAGCAGTTTTGGGGGAGTGGAGGTAGGGGAGGAAACCCAGATGTCAGCTGTCACCTGCCAAGATCCAAACCCAAATCTGTTTTAGTCCAATGGTGTCCGGTGAATGTGTCGTGAGTCCGTTGTGCTCAGCTGACAGAACAGAACACGTGCAAAGCTGCAGCCAAAACACAGAGAGATTTACAAGACTCGTACAGAAAGCTGAGACTGGGCAGTCGGGTTAGAGGCTCACTTATGCCATCAGCGACCCAGGCTCTTGTCATCTTCCTTCTCTGCCACCTTTTGCACGGAGGCCTTTGCGCTCCTGACTGTCACCTCGTCATGGCTGCTGCACCTCCCAACAGGATAGGATGAAGGGGAAAGGGCAAAATGCTAGGCCAGCTCAGACTACTCATCATCACAAAAGCTTTATTGGAAGCCCAGGGCCGGGAGTTCTTCATCCCAGTTTGGGTCACATCGTCACCCCAGAGTGGTCACTAGCAGGTGAGTCGGGAGGGGGAGATTGGGGGTGGGGACTGGCTCAGTCATCGGACAGCGTGGGCCTCATCTCTATAGCCTTATGTTTCATTTAGGCCAATAAATATTTATTGTGCACCTAATGTTTATCAGGCCCTGGGCAGGGCACCGGAGTCACAGGGGTGAGTCAGAAACAGCCCCCACTCTACCCCGGTCCAGCAGGGTGGGGGAGATGGGTGTCTTCTCCTGTTCGGGCTCTGGGCACTGTCTCCTCAGTATCTGTGTTCAGGATTTTCCTTCTAAGCACCCCTCCCACCCCCCCCACTGGGTGTCCAGGGCCACTCCTTTGTCTGGGGTTAACGTAGGTGGGCACTATGGGGGTTGAAAGATGTCGTCACGAGGAATGTCCCCTTAGGTAAGGTGGATAGCCCCAAAGGTGGTCCTGTTGGACCATCAGAGGGTGGCCTGGGTGGCTCCATGACAGAACCTGGGGAGGCCCTGGGGGGCCAGCATATCTGTCCCCACAGCCCCTCGGTATCTCCACTCGGTGGTACCCCACTTGCTGACGGGGGCTGTGTGGTTTGTGGGCACCAACATGGCTTCTATAGCAATGGCTCCTAGGCCGTGATGGAGAATGAGACTTGCCATGCGGGGTACTGGTGGGGGCTCCCAGGCTTGGGCCCCAGGCCTGACCGGCTTTTCTCCCCAGAGCCCACTCCATTCCTCCCCTTCCAGAGCCTGGGAAATTGTCCCAGCCTCAGGGCAGGAGGCCCTTCTCTGACGCATCAACTGTTCTTGCTCCCTGTCATAAGCCCCCTTAAGTCCAATGCTTTGGAACTCCAAAGCCTTTCCTGTGCCTTTTGCTGATAATGACCCTCCCCTGGAGCAGTGGACACCATCCAGACCGCCCCCCGAAACTAGTCTGGGGTGAAAAGCAGGAGTTCATGTTTCAAAACTATTGTCTAACCTCACAGATGTACAAGCCGGAGGCCAAGGGATGCAGGTGGCTGAGGACGGGGTGGGGGGGGGGGGGGTTTCCTTGGGCCAGGGGGGGGGGGGGGGAGGGGGGAGGGGGGGGGGGGGGGGGGGTTATCCTGTGGCCAGAGTGGGCAGCGGGAAAGGGTCAAGCGGACAGGGGTGAGGCCACGTTAGGCCAAGATGGCCCACACACAAGACATGGTGGTCGATGCCAACGGGCAAGAGCTCTGCGGGAAGGCACGGCTTTCGGGGGCCAGGCATGGGAGGGTGGGAGGTGCGCATGCATGAGGCCGTGGGGGTCAGTCGGGATGCTTCCGGACACAAGTGTCAGAAACGCAACTCGGGGAAAGGAGGGAGAGGGGGACGGGCTGCTGATACAAGGTGGGTGTGCTGACATGTGCACCTGCGTCTGATGGGCGGGAGCATCCGCAGGGGTGCGGCTGACGTGTGCAGGGGCCCAGGCCACAGGGGGCCCGGCCACCAGGCTGGGACTGGCTCTCTAACCCTGGATGGGCCGTGAGGAGTTACAGTGTCAGACCTTCATTTTCACAAAGACGCCCAGAAGGCAGTGTGGGGAGTGGACTGGGCGGACTCAGGTGCCCAGGGGCAAGAGCTGGAGGCCTGAACAACTATGGGGTCTGCAGGTCGGTGGGGGGGTGGGGGTTGGGGGGGGGGTGGGGACAAAAGGGCAACCTCTCTTCCTTTTGGTTTCCTGTCTCCTTTCCCGCCTCTTCACTTCTCTCCCCTCTTCCTTCTCAAGTAGGAGAGCGCCCCACCCCTCAGTCCTGGGCCTTTTTTTTTTTTTTTTTTTTTTTTTTTTGGTCTCTATCTGCACCCACTTTCCAGATGATCTCATTTTGTCCCGTGGTTTTAAATACTATTTATACGCCAGCGAGTCCCAAAGAGGTGACTCCAAGCCCTGACTCTCCCCTGAACTCTGGACTCTGAGTACCTGATATCTCCCCTTGGAGGCCACGGGCCTCTGTCTGGCATCGTGCCCAAACCCTGCTTTCCTTGTCCCCACTCCCAAACCTGCCCCTCCTTGTCCTCCTCCTTCTCGTCTTCCAGAACCACTATGCACCCAGGGGCGAAGCCCAAGCCATTATTCCCCCATCCCACATTCTGTCTTCGGCAAATGCTATTACCTCTCCCTTCCGCCTCTGCCACTCTGGTCCCGTTTGCTCCTTCCCTCTCAGCCAGACCCCTTGTGCAGCCTCCTCACTGGGCTCCCTGCCTCCCCTCTGCCTCCCACCCGCAGTCCATTTTCCTCGTAGTAGCCAGCCAGGTGGTATCGATTATTGTTTGTAAAATTTTTATGGAAAATTCCAAACACACAAAAGAAGAGATTGGCACAATGATCCCCATGTATTTTGTTCGTCCCTCAGTTTTGATAGCTAACAAAATATGCCCAACCAGAATGATGTTTTCACAGTATGAACTTGATGAGCTCACTCCCCTGCTTAAGACCTAAATTCCAAATTCTTTACCATCCTCCTCCCTAACCTTTCTCCTCACTCCACTGTCCTAGCCTCTGCTGCTCCTGGAACATGCCGTGGTTACCTCAGGACATTTGCACTGCTGTTTTGGGGTCTGGATCATCCTTCTTTCAGATCTCTGCGTGACTGGCTGGTTCTCAACTTTCAGGTATCTGCCACCCGGAATGAACAAATATTAGCATTTTGTCATTATTGCTTCAGAATATGTGAATGTAGAAAAAGAGAGCATTATAGACGAAGGTGAGATTTCCTCTGAATTCCTCTCTCCCCGCCCTGCTGCCCCAGGGACCCAGCTACCACCCTGAATGGGTGGGACCTTCTGGGTCTTGTTTTTGTATTTTTACTACACGTGTCTGGAACAACATAATATTGCTAATGGGGTTGAGAAAATTCATATGAACGCCATCATTTTATAGTGATTACTCTGTGACTTCCCCCTTTTCATCACTTAACACTACGTTTTTGAGACCCTTCCACGTTGGTGTATACAGATCTCATTCATTGTCACCACCGCGTAGTCATCTCTCAAACAGATCCATACAATTCATTTCCATTTCCCTATTGATGGGAAAAGATGCTGCCACAAATAGCCTTGCACATGTTCCTTTGTTCACAAATGAATACTTCTGGAAGGAGTGCTTTACAAAATGGGGCTTGCAGCCCAGTAGGGGGCAAGGAAAACAATTCAGTTCCTTGTGCAATGGATGGAATAGAGAACGCACGCTGCATGTAGTAAGGGCAACTACTGTCTTGTGAACTCATTTCGGTTTCACATGTGTGTGCAACGGGCAGCGGCAGATAACATCTTTCTTACCACGGGTGGCCCCCCGAGTCTGAGAAACAAACGGAACTGCCAGGTCAGGACGCGTGTCACGTCTGATGCTCTGGTTGCCCCCGCGGACTCACCGACACATTTTTGTCAGACTTTTTTTGTCTTTGCAAACGAGCATGAGAGCGTGATCTCATTGTGGTTTTCATTTGCGTTTCCCTCGATTACTAAGGAGGGTGGCAGCTTCGCACGCGTTTATTGGCTCTTTGGGTTTCCTCGGCTGTGAATTGCCTTTGCCTATGTGTTCTACGGTCACTTGATTTCATCTTATCTATCTTTTTTTTTTTTTTTAATTTTTTTTTCAACGTTTTTTATTTATTTTTGG
>NC_064815.1:24294883-24303140 GCF_023721935.1 Panthera uncia | reverse complement strand
ATAGGCTCCAGGCTCCGAGCCATCAGCCCAGAGCCTGACGCGGGGCTCGAACTCACGGACCGCGAGATCGTGACCTGGCTGAAGTCGGACGCTTAACCGACTGCGCCACCCAGGCGCCCCTCATCTTATCTATCTTTATGTTGGTAGGAGTTCCTTAGATGTTCTGCCCATTCTGGATACTGATTCTGGGACTGCTGTGTGAGTCGCAAACATTTCTCCCAGGCCAAAGCTACCTTTTGGCTTTGCTCACAGTGTGTCTGCACCAGATTCAGCAACAAAGAGTTTATCGGTCACTTGGGCCAGGGTGGTGACAGTGGGGAGTGGGGGGGCAGGAGCAAATGGCCAGTGGCTGGAGGCGGCGGTAAGATGGTTACGGAATTTTTTTGCAACAACGTGATTTGAACGGCGAGGTGAGTGAGTGACCACCGAGGAACATTTTCCTTTGTTCCTTTTAATAAAAGTCGCGTATGTTGAAGGTGCACAACCTGCTGTTTTGAATATCCGTATACAGGGGCGCCTGGGTGGCTCAGTCGGTTAGGCGGCCCACTTCGGCTCAGGTCATGATCTCGCGGTCCGTGAGTTCGAACCCCGCGTCGGGCTCTGTGCTGACAGCCCAGAGCCTGGAGCCTGTTTCAGATTCTGTGTCTCCCTCTCTCTGACCCTCCCCCGTTCATGCTCTGTCTCTCTCTGTCTCAAAAATAAATAAACGTTAAAAAAAAAAAAAAAAGAATATCCGTATACATTGTGAAATGGTCACCACAGTCCGGCTAAAATTAGCATATCTATCACCTCGACTTTGTGTGTGGTGTATGTGTGTTGAGAAGATTTAAGATCTATCCGCTTAGGAAATTTCAAGTAAACAATAAGGTATTATTGTTAGCTGTGCTCACTGTGTTGTACATTAGATCTCTAGAATTTATTCATCTTTGTAATGGAAACTTTGTACCCTTTGACCAGCCCACTTCTCCCAACCCCAGCCTCTGGCTCTGGCTGGCAACCACCATTCTTTTTTCGGTTTCTGAGTTTGGCTTCATTAGATTCCACGTATAAGTGAGATCATGCAGTATTTCTCTTTCTGTGTCTTACCTCACTTAGCATAATGTCCTGCAGCTCCATTCAGTGTTGTTGGGAATTTTCCTTCTTAAAGGCCAAATAATATCCCATTGTATCTCTCTATCTATCTCTCACATGTTGGAATGCATATGAATACAGCTACTATGAAAAACGTATGGAGGTCCTCAAAAAATTAAAAATAGAACTGCTTTATTATCCAGCCATCCCACTTCTGGATATAGAGCCGGAGGAATTGAAATCAGGATTGTGAAAAGATAACTGTGCCCCCTTGTTCATTACACCATTCCTCACAATAGGCAAGATATGGAAACAACCTAAACGCCCTTCAGTGGATGGAGGAACATTTTATTTAGGACACAAGAAGTCTAGTAGAGAAAAGGGCAAACAGGGAGAGGGGCAGTGGTTGAAGATGGGTGGGTGGGAGAATATCCGAGAGAGGTCTAAGTGAATAAGCAGAAAACAAATACACTAAACACATTGGTTCTTGGGACGCCTGGGTGGCTCAGTCAGTTAAGCGTCCCACTGCAGCTCAGGTCATGATCTCCTGGTTCGTGAGTTCGAGCCTCGCATTGGACTCCGTACTGACAATGTGGAGCCTGCTTGGGATACTCTCTCTCCCTCTCTCTCTCTCTCTGCCCCTCCCCTGCTTGTGTTCTCTCTCTCTCTCTCAAATAAATAAAAAAAATAAACATATTGGTTCCAAACAAACTGATCAAGAAACAAATTGGTGAAAACTATATTTCCCATTGATGTCTGTTCATATGTTGATTTTTGTACCTCACAGGGGTGGCTTTGCAATCTGTTATTGGCATTTATGCATTTTGTCCATTTATCAGAACTTTTATGGGGGGATGACTGTTTCTGAGCACTGGGATGGTTTGGCAACTTTATGTCCTTAAAAAAAACACTTTTGGGTGCCTGGCTGGTTCCGTCTTTAAGCATCTGACTTTGGCTCGGGTCATGATCTCACCGTTTGTGAGCTGGAGCCCATCAGGTGAGCCCCACTCCTCTCTCTCTCTCTCAAAAAAAAAAAAAAAAAAAAAAAACTTTTAAGGCATTTTTATTACTTTTCATGTTAAAAGTTTTTTTAAGGTATCAACTTGAATCAATTTTAAGGTATATTTGCCCATGTTTTTCTGGAATTTCAAAATGTAGCCTTGGCCTCCAAGTGAATCATCTAAGAGTGGTTTGGTTGAAATGAATATGTCCACTTATTGGCTGATGAATCAATACAGTGTATGCCGCCTGGAGATAATTTCTTTTCACAAATTTGCACGTGTTTGAAAGCAATTTTGTCTAACTTGTAGTTTATTTTGCTTCAAAAAATTCTTGAGTCAACTTTTCCTTTAAAAAAAATTTTTTTTAATGTTCATTTATTATTGACAGACAGAGACACAGAGCGTGAGCTGGGGAGGGGTAGAGAGAGGGGGAGACACAGAATCTGAAGCAGGATCCAGGCTCCGAGCTCTCAGCACAGAGCCCGATGCGGGGCTCGAACTCACGAACCGTGAGATCATGACCTGAGCTGAAGTGGGACGCTTAACAGACTGAGCCACACTGGTGCCCCACTTTTCAACTTTTCAATCCACAGATGCTGACTTCATTTACCCCAAAGCCTCCAGGCACTGGTGGGGGTGGGGGTGGGGGCAGGTACTGCTCAAAGCACTTCCCAGACCCTGTTTCATTGACTGCTTCCCACACAACCTCACCTGCTAGATTCTACAAAGTATATCCCAGTTTTACAGATAAAGGAATTTGGGCCGGAAGCACAGACCTGTGATTAAGCGTCAGAGGTCTTTTCAAACGGACTCCAAAATCTTGTCCCTTAACCAGGATTAGGTTCCTCCTGAATTCATTATTATTATTAGTATTATTTGCATTTAAGTAGCTTCGATAAAGCCATTTTTAGAAAACAAAAAATACAAATTCCAATAAGTATGAAGGCATATTTATCATTGTTGTGTCTTTCTGGGGGGAAAAAAAAGAAGTAGATATGAAATAAATATCTATTGGAACATGAAATCATATTGGAACATGAAAGAAAGAAAAAAAAACCACGATTATTTCTTGTGGTTTCGCCTCCAACAACCCAGCCATGACAGCCCCTGTGCCCCGGGCGAGCTCCTCAGGATGCCCCAAGGTTGTTGTCACAGGGAAACCGGCCTCGCAGACTAACAGGGGACAACATAGCAACCCAAAACTTTCCACCAAGTTCAGCAGCGCGCGCAGGTGCCCCGGGCCCGCGCCCCCGGTGTCTGCTGCCCCCGCGCGGTCGCATTGCCGTTCTGCATCCGCAGGGGAGCACCTGAGCGACCTCGAACGCCAGAAACGAAGCAAGTCCAAAGTGGGCTCCCGGCCCTTCTCTAGCCCTGGGTTCTGAGCTGGGGAAGGGAGTCTGCGCAGGGAGGCATGGGGGAGAAGAATGGCGCCCCCTGGCGTCGGGCAAGGCGGCGGCCACTGATAACTGGGCTATCCCACCTGGTCGTCCCCGTTACCCTGCAAGGTGCAGACAGGGCCAGGGCGAGGAGGTAGTTATTGCCCAAGGTTACACAGCACAGTAGTGCAAGATGGCCTTGAACCTAGGTGTTGAGAATGAAAGAGGAAGTGGTGGAGGGCTCCCCACCTAAGGATCCGAGTTGATATGGAGCCGTTCTTGCTGCCCTTACACGCAGCCTAGCAGGTAGGGATCTCCAGGCAGGTACTCCTTCGTTTGCTCATTAATTCAACAAATATTTGTGGAATTCCTACTGTGCACCTGGCACTGGTCCAGGCATGGGACATCGTAGTGAGCGAAATTCATGGTCCTGGTCTCTGGAGGTGGCTGGGCAGGAAGATGAAGAACGAAGGCGACCAGGTGACTCTGGGTTTTCTGGCTGATGGTAACTGTGTGGCCGGGACTAGGTCAGGGGATGTCCTGACCTCTGTCACTGTATTTCCAGCCTTGCAGACCCCTCTGGGTCCCTCCCCTCCTGTGGTCTGGGCAAGCACCGAGCCACAGAGAGGCCTTACTGAAATCTAACTTGGGGACCAAGCTTGGGAGCTGTTTGAGCTCCCCCCCCCACCCCCAGACGCCTTTGCCCTAGTCTCACCTCCTCATGAGCTGAAGGGACTGTCTTAGAGCCCACAGCAACCTCCTTGCTGCCTTGGCTCTTTGATGGCTCTCACTGTGTCATGTAGAATATTCTGTGGCCTGTGTGGCCCTTGCTGATCTCACCACTTGCCTTGTGCTCTTCCCCTCCTCCTGCTTTATGCTCTAGTAAGACAAAATTGTTTGAATCATGCTGTTCTCTCTGTCTGGACCATCCTTCCCACTTCCTCTGGGAACTTCCTACCCATCCTTCAAAACTTAGCTCAAGGAGGCTTTTCTTTTAAAAAAAAAAAAAATTAAAAAAAATTTTTTTTTAACGTTTATTCATTTTTGAGACAGAGAGAGACAGAACATGAATGGGGGAAGGTCAGAGAGAGAGGGAGACACAGAATCTGAAACAGGCTCCAGACTCTGAGCTGTCAGCACAGAGCCCGACGCGGGGCTCGAACTCATGAGCCGTGAGATCATGACCTGAGCCAAAGTCAGACGCTCAACTGACTGAGCCACCCAGGCACCCCACAGGAGGGAGGCCTTTCTGAAGCCCTAGTGACCCCCCCAGTGCCATAATGTTGCAGCCACAGAGGGTGGGAGGGGGAGAGGCAAGGCAGAGGACAGAGTGGAGGGACTTTGCACGCTGCACCCTCCAGCCCTCAGCTGTTGCCCCAGGAGAGGAAACAAAGGGGCAAACAGGACTGCCCTGGGCAGAGGTCATCCTTTCTGTTCCAGGGATTCCTAATGGCAGGTTTCCATGTCCAGTTGGGCAGGTTGTATCCTGCACAAGGTGCCTGGCTGAGGTGGCAGGCGAGGACTGAAATCACGCTGTGTGCAAGGGCTGAGGCGGCGCCCACCCGTCTGATGGGCACAGAGTCACTTAGCCCCACACTACGGTAGCCTGTCCAGCAGAGGGAGAGCTTTAAAAACATTTCTAAAAGGCGCGAGAGCCTCCTCCCGCAGCCTCCTGGGGCCACCTGCCGGGACTCAGACAGAAAAGCAATGTGAGAAATGCTGGGATCAAGGTTCTGGTTCTCCCAGAATTCTAAGCCTTTGATCCTAATCCCAGCCTCCTGCAAACTTCCAGGGATGCTCCAGGCAGCCTGTGGCCTCCTGGTTGCCCTGAGCGGGCTAGCTCAGCAAACTGTCCCCTTTCCTGCAGCCTCTGCCTCTCTCCTGAACCCTGGGGCCTTTAGGTCAGCACACCTTTCCTCCCCTGTCCTCCTCTAGCAGAGTCTCAGGTATCACGAGGGTCTGAGAGGAAAAGTCACAACCTCATTTTTCCTCTTTGTGACCAGGGTGGGGGTGGGGGAATGGGGAAGGAGCTTTTCCATCTGCCTCCAAATACTGTGTCACCTGTGGCCTTGGGGAATCAAGATTTCTATTTCCCAGGCCTTGAATACTTTGGGATTTCCAGGGATGTGGGCGGGCCAGATATGGAGTCGATGTCCCCAGGGCCGTCTCCAATCAGGAAGGGGACTGAGCATAGAAGAAAAGTACCCTGCTTTTTGTGCCCTGGAGAGGCGGGAGGCAGGTAAAAGGGGGTCTCTTGTGGCAACTGGGTCCCCACGGTAACTTGGCCCCCACCCTGCAGTATCTGTGAGGTCACCCTCCCTCTCCCAGCTGGACGAAGGGGAGAAGGGCCAGACATGGAGGCTGTTCCTCCTGTCAGATGCAGCCTCTTGGGGATTCTGCTGCTGGTGGTGAAGCTCTCGGTGCTGGTGAGTGGGGAATGGGGGTCACTGGGGGGGTCCACCCAGCCATCCACAGCCACCTCGGGGCTGTTGGAGCCCATGGGCCTGGCCCAACCTGTAGAACTGGGTGACTGCCCGCCTGCCTGGAGTAATCTGACAGCTCTCAGGAGCCCCATCCCTAAGCCACAGTGCCCACGGTGGGGCACATGGCCACCCCCAGATGGCTGTCTCCTGCATCGTCCCCTAGGGCTCCAGGTGGTCCTCTGGACAGTGGCACATGAGGTCCAGACAGAGGGGATTGGCGTTACTCAGGGCTGGGGGCTTTAGGGCTCTGACGAGGGACTGGCTGTTCAGCCCCAGGACTCAGGTGGAGCTTTCCCGTTTACAGACTCTTTCCCCACCCAAGCTCACTCTTTTCTCCCAGTGGATGGGAGACATCATATCCACCCTGTCACCCAGGACAGAAGCCTGGAGATCTTCTTGGGGCCCTCCCTCTCCTTCACCCCTCTCCATAGTGTGACAGTGATGCCCCTATGCCTCACATCTCTCTACCCCCTGGCTGCCCTCTGCCCCCCAGCTGCCCTCAACAGACAACTGGTGGGCAGGAAAGCCCAGGCGCTTGGGAGAAAAAACTGCCCAGGGTTCAAATCCTGCAGGATCAGAGGGCTGGGGAGACGGTCACTCCTTATGTAATAATTAATAATAATAATAATAAATCAGCTTCCTTCAGTCTAGAGTATTGTTAATAATCACTTAAATCCAAGGGAAAGAAAATGAAAGATAATACGAAACGCCTTCCACAGTCCCCACCTGAGAGTGGAGTCCTTAGCGGCGGGCAGATGAGGATCATTCTTGTTGGGAAACTGAGGCCTCGACGGAAGGAGGCCCGGTAGCCCCACCCCCTACGGCAAAACCCGGGGCAGGCAGGGTCCCCGCCTCGGGTGGGTGACGATGGGCTGGCTCTCCCTGCTCCCGCAGCTGGTCCAGAACCGCATCTACCTCTACAATTTCCTGCTCCTGAAGATTGTCTTCTTCAACCGCTGGCTGTCGGGGCTGGCCCAGGAGGCCTGGGGGTCCTGCGGCCCCGAGGCCCACCCACCCCCTGGGCTTGCAGCCAGCCCCGTGGGCCGGGTGCTACAGGCCGGGCTGGCACCGATGGCATTCCCCGTGTGGCTGGCGTGGGCTGGCGTGCTGGTCTGTGTGCGGGCCTCGGGCCTGGCCTGGAAGCAGCTAGGCCTGTCCGCGGCCACCTGCAGGGAGCTGCTTCTGTCGTGTCTACACAGCCTGACGCCGGTAGTGTTGCTGCTGTTGCTGCTGACCAGGAGGCTGTGCCAGAGGGCCCATGGCCGCAGCGTGGTCTGGTTGCTCAGCAAGGTGAGCTGCTGAGGGCAGGCCTGGGGCACTGGGCAAGGCACTGGGGCGATGCCACCCTGCGAGCTCCTGGTGGCCAGCCGCCCATCTGCTTATCCCCTCCAGGCTCTGCTGGACAAGTGTGCGGTGCCCGAGCTCCTGGCTCTGCTGAAGCGTCTGTACTGGTGGGTGGAGAACGCAGCCGCGCTCACCTCCTGGCACCTGGCCTATCTCGTCGCCTGGACCACTTGCCTTGCCTCCCGCCTGCTGCAGGCTGCCTTTGAGCACACGGCCCAGCTGGCCCAGGCTCAGGAAATTGAGCCCCAGGAGGGCTCAGGGCCCGTGTCCGAGTCCCCCACTCCCTGAGCGCCCGGGGCCCGAGGCTGGGCCAGCCCTGTCAGAGCATGGGACCCCTGGAGAATTAAAGTGTGTCCCCATCTGCCTTTCTGGATCTGGTCTGGCCTTCTCGCTCCGTGCCCTTCTTCTTTACTGGTGTGTGTGTGTGTGTGTGTGTGCGTGCACATGCGCACGCGTGCCCTAGGGCTGCCCCTCGGAAGGAAATTGCATTCTGTGGGCACCTGATATGTGCCAGATGACCCTCTCAGACACTTTATGTACATGATTTTGTTTAAATCTCATAACATCACAGGCATCAGGTTTGATTAGCTCAATTTTCCAGATGAGAAAATTGAGCCTCAGAAGGGTTGAACATTCCCAAGATTCCAGAGTAAGTCAGGGAAAGTTCCAGCAGTGGAACTAGATTTTTTTTTGTTTTTCAGAACCTCTAACCTTCTCTAGGTCTGTGCCCCTGATTCTCAGGGCTTTAAGGGACATGAGTTGTTAGACACTCTGGCCTCTGGGGGGTGCCAAGGCCTCACATTTCAGAGATTTAGAAAGTTCCTTTTGAGACGCAGTTCCTCCTGAGCCGGTCTGCAGCTAGCCCATCCATTCATTTACACTCTTAGCCACTCAGTTTCCCACTCATCCATCCATCCATCCATCCATCCATCCATGCATGCATCCATCCACCTATCCACCCATCTATCCAGCCAGCCAGCCA
>NC_064815.1:24231436-24294783 GCF_023721935.1 Panthera uncia | reverse complement strand
CCAGCCAGCCAGCCAGCTAGCCAGCCATCAATCCAGACATCTGCCCATCCATCCACCCATCCAACCATCTGTCCATCACATCCATCCATCCATCCATCCATCCATCCATCCATCCACCTATCCACCCATCTATCCAGCCAGCCAGCCAGCCAGCCATCCACCTACCCAGACATCTGCCCATCCATCCATCCATCCAACCATCTGTCCATCACATCCATCCATCTATCCATCCATCCATCCATCCATCCATCCATGCATCCATCCACCTATCCACCCATCTATCCATCCATCCAGCCAGCCAGCCAGCCAGCTAGCCAGCCATCAATCCAGACATCTGCCCATCCATCCACCCATCCAACCATCTGTCCATCACATCCATCCATCCATCCATCCATCCATCCACCTATCTACCCATCTATCCATCCACCCAGCCAGCCAGCCAGCCAGCTAGCCAGCCATCAATCCAGACATCTGCCCATCCATCCACCCATCCAACCATCTGTCCATCACATCCATCCATCCATCCATCCATCCGTCTGCCCACCCCCTCATCCATTCATTCCTTTGCCTGCTTACCCAACCACCTACCTACCATCCATCTACCACTCATCCACAAATCCATCCACAGATCCATCCATCTCCTCCAGGGAGAGGGAAACATCCCAAATCTCAGCCAATCTGAGCTGGGCAAGCTCAGGCTATAGTGGGTCAGACACCCACCCTGTCCTTAAGCCAGTGATTCTGTGAGAGGAGGGGAAAGGATGGTTTCGTGGGAGTTAGCAATCACCCTCCACTCACTCCCAAGCCCGAGGGTGGTGTGAGGGTGGGCAGACATTCCAGACAATTCTGTCCTATGTTTGCCTTCTGCGTTCTGGTTCCCAGGGAAATTAGGGCCAGATTCCTGCCCTGTCTCCCATATGAACCTGCAGATGGCCCAGGGTAGGTGTGGGGGGAACTTCTGGGCCCTTTCCCTGAGTCTGAGGAGCAGGCTTGGCCTGCCCGTGGGGGGAGACATCTGAAGGGCTCCCATCTGGCCAGCGAGGCAGAACATCTGCTGGGAAGGGCCCTCGAGGCCTTGGTGCTGGAGTAAATGTGACTGGGATTCCAGAACACACGATGTGCAGGGAAAGCTGGGCGCTGAAGTGTGTGAATCACCGCTGAGGCTGGGGACTCGGGGAATGGGAAGGAGGCCCCAGGGCAGTCGTCTGGAGCTGCATGGGTCTTGAGCTGCCAGGGACCAAGGTGGTGCTTGACAGGACTGTGGCCTGTGGGGCTTGGGGTACTGGCAGCAAGGGAGGGGGGCAGGCGGAGCGGGGTCTCAAGGGCGAAAGGGGACAGGAAGGGCGGTGGGCTTGCACATGGTGGGGGCAAGGAGGGGGGACGGGACAGAAGCCAGGAGGGGGCTGGGCGATGGGCTGGAGGCCGGGACCAGCAGGCAGGCTTGCGTAGCCCTGGCCAGCGGCTACTGGCCAGACTGCATATGTAATACTAGTATTTTTCCTTTTACTAAATTAAAAAAAATTATTTTATGTTTATTTATTTTTGAGAGAGAGAGAGACAGACTGCAAGAGGGAGAGGGGTCAGAGAGAGAGGGAGGCACAGAATCCGACTTTGGCTCCAGGCTCTGAGCTGTCAGCACAGAGCCCGACGCGGGGCTTGAACCCACAAACTGTGAGATCGTGACCCGAGCCAAAGTCGGACGCTTAAACAACTGAGCCACCCAGGCGCCCCTCCTTCTAAACTTTTACAAAATCACCCACAATTCGGACGTGTTAAGGTAAAAATGCGTCCTTCCTCCCTGGTTCAAAACTTGAGAGAAAAAGGGCTCCTTTCTGGCCGTGAGTCGTTGCATCCACGCAAACCTGCACGTGTGCTCACACGACACATCTGTAGAGGGGTCTCTGGCAGGGACCCACCGAACCATGCACGTCGGTAGGTGACAGACTTTTCTGCCTTTGACGACCTGCCATGCACCCTTTCCCGAGGCGGTCCACGTGGACGTCTTGTCCTTCCGAATGGCTGCACTGAGCTCTCAGGGCAGCTTCCAGTTCGGCCCTTCCCACCCTGGGGTTCTGGAGGGGGTGAGCCCCAGAGGAACGGCCTGGGGGCAGCGAGGGGTGCAGATGGGAGGTGGCCCCTGTCCCGGAGAGCTCCTCTCTGACTCTCCACCTGCCACATGCTCTGGTCTTGGGGTTGATGTCTCTGGGGCTCAAGGGACTGGGGCCGGGGCCGCTGGCCAAGGCTGACAGAGGGCGAGGGCCTCACCTGGCCTTGGACCTGGGGTGCAGGGTGGGGCCGACAGACCAGCCGGGACTCAGGATGTTGCTGCCCTGAGTGTGCCCACCTGCTCAGCTTGCCCCCCACAAACAGCTGGCCCCCACGTCCTTGGCTGCTGGCGGGAAGAAGCCCCAGCAGGCAAAGGCCCGACATGTACTTTCCACATAGGGGCTCTGCAGGGGGGCCTCCAGTGTGGCTGCCTGGGCTAAGTGCCCGCTAAGTACCTCAAGGCCTGGAAGGTAGAGTAGGTCCGAAGGCAGTTTGGGAACCCATCCTTTGGGCTGCTGCAGCTGGGAAGGCTTCCTGAAGGAGGGGGCATTGGAACTGGGTTTACAAGAGAGGCATGTACCACAGGCCCTGGGCTCTGGCCCCAGATCAGCACTGTCAGGCTCTTAACCTCTCTGGACCTGGGTTTCTACCTGCTGTTGCTGATATGTGACCAGGGAAGGGCCCCCCGCTGGGTTTTAGGACACAGGCTGACGTCGAGTCTGCCCTGGGCAGCGTCCAGGCTGGGGAGCTGGGGCAGCTCTGAGCAGGGGGAGGCTTGTGAGAGGTGACGGCCTTCCAGCCCCGAGGCCAGGGCCCGAGGAAAAGGTTCCGTAGGTCTGGCCTGCTTCTTCCTGTGACTTAGATGAAGCTTTGCCCTCTCTGGGCCTCAGTTTCCGTGTCTGTGACCAGATGATCTCCCATGAGCTAGCCAGCACTCGAGGGGGCCCCACGGACCTGGACGCCTCAGCGGGGAGGTGGTCTTGAGCAGGGGGAGCTGGGTCTACGTGTGCACCCTACTTGAGCCGGGGCCTGGCTCCGTGGAACTACACGTCTAGGCCTTGGCTGTAAGTCCTCCGGGGCTTTCTGAGGCCCTGGCATCCGGGGACTGGGGTTTGGGAGAAAAGAGGGGGGGCAAGACCCTGCCGCTGGCTGCCCCTCGCACGCAGTGGGCAGATCAGAGGCCTTGGAGTCAGAAAGCCTCAGGGGTTTGAATCCTGGATCCACAGCTTCCTGGCTGCATAACCTTAGGCAAGTCCCTGAACCCTGTGAGCCTCAGTTTCCCCACCTATGAACAGGCATGATCACAGCACGTCCGGCCTCGCAGGACTGTCACTGGGTCTGTGCGTGAGGCAGGAGGGACTGGGTACCCCAGCTCCCTCTGCTGCCTTCCCAGGGGCTGCGGATCCCCGTTCTGAGGCCTAGGGCAAGGGCGGTCAGTCCATCTGCCTCAGGCCTCTGTGTGTGTGTGTGGAGGGGCCCTGGCCCGCCAGAGGAAAACAAGTGGGGGGCAGTGAGGAGGGGGGGACTGTGGGCAGGGTGGGGGGAATTGGCTGAAGGGCCGGCCAGCAGCTCCACGCAATCTGTCTGCTATGCAGTCCCGGGCCTGGCCTGTATTTATTTATGCTGAGCGTATATTTATATCAGCCCCTTTCTCATTAATAGGGCAGGAAATGGCTGGAATTGTTACATACCTGGCCGCCCAGGGGTCCCGCTCCGCCAAGGCACACAGGGCGCTGGCTGCCCGGCCACGACTGCGAGGGGCCCCCTCCTCAGTCCCCGGCCTGAGTCCCTGGCCTTTCACTGACCTCGCTTTGCATCGAGCCCCCCTTCGCTTCCTTGAGTTCCTACTCCGTGCCCCCCCCACCCCCGCCGAGCATACAGTCCTGGGAAAAGGGGGTTCATTTTCTGGCTGTTCCCTGTCCCCCAGCTCCTGACCCCCTCCCGACCTCAGGGGAGACAGAAGTGTGAGGTGCGGTCCAGGTCCAGCTTACAGAATGGGGGAGGACTGGGCAAACGGAAGGCAGAGCTTCAGAGTGAGAAATCAGGGTCCCCTGATTTGGGCATGGGGTCCTGGAGCCCTGGGGTGGGGTGTGGGCAGAAGAGAAAGTGACGGGGTGGCGAGAGCCCTCCCGAGGTCCCCGGGGCTCTGCTCCTCAGCAAAGCCAGGCTACACGTCCACCAGGATGCACCCTGCAGGTCATAGGACCCCCGTGCATCCGACAGGGGCCCGACAGGGGGTGGGGGCTCATCCTCGTCCCGTCCTCCTGGCCACCGTGGCCAACCGAGGCTTCCCTGCTGGCAGCCCAGCAGCCCCCTCCCTGGCCTTCACGGCTGCCCTCGGAAGCAAGCCAGAGTCTGTTGGGCCTGGGCCCCAGGTGGGGCTGCCGGGGCTGAGAGGCGCGGCCCCCTCCCCGGAACGCTCTCCTGACATAACCAATTCGTTTCTGTGCCTCGGCCCGCTCCCCCAGCTGGTCTCCCCTCCCAGGCCAGGCTGTGCTGTCCTGCTGTCCCTCCCCTGGGTGGCTTTGCTGGGGTGGGGTTAGCAGGAGCCTGCGGGATGCCCACCTGCCCTGGGGTGGGGGGGGCGGGTAGCTGTGCCTGTTACCCTCCCCGCAGCTGGGGCCCACAAGTTGTATCCACTCAGAGCCTTTTCCTAGGCCAGGTCTCCTGGTGGCTCCCCTGTGCTCAGCTGGGCCTGGCCTCCGACTTCTGCCCCCTGCAGCCTCAGTGCCCTCCCGGCTCAGAGGCCAGAGCGGGGCCAGTGTGCAGATATGGTGACTAAAGCTTAGAGGCGAGGGCCTTTCCTGAGGGCCTGCCCTTTGCCCTCACCCCGCTCTCTCAGCACTGCGTCTAGGGCCTGGGGCAAGGGGGTGGGAGGGGGGCGGCTCCTGACCTTGAGGAGGGGACACTGAGAATCTCCAGTTCTCTAGGCCGGAGCCCCCCTGGGTGGTGGGAGCGGCTGCTGCATGCCTGGGGCTCAGGCAGGGGTCTCTGGGTTTGTGGCCGTCCCACCATAAAGGGCAGATGTGCTATATGGGGACAGGAGAGCCAGGCCCCAGGTAGAGCGCCACGCCCGGGTTCCTTCTCCCCAGACGCCATGTTGAGCCACCAGCCTGCACAGCCCCACGTCCGTGCCCGAGCCCTGGCCAGCGGCAGGTGCCTGGTGCTCCTCCGGCCCTGCCTGGCTCTGCCTGGCCTGGCCAGGTGGTCTCGGACAGGTGGCTCCTCTGGGAGCTGCCCGTTTGGAAGATGAGGACCCCACACCCTGCACGGGAGCTGTGAGGCCCCGACGAGGCAGGTGAGGGGCTCACACAGGATCCGGCACATGGTGGGTGCTCAGCAAATAGGAATATCTCTTTCGTCACCTCCACGTGGCGGCTAAGTGCCTGGGGCCTGGGGCTCAGCGGTCAGCTCAGGTCCTCTGCCCGGCCGTGTTCCCGTCCCTCCACGTCCCAAATGGACTAGGGGGGAGGCCGAGGGGCGGCCAGCTCCTCGGAGATTCCCCTGGGGCTGGACTAGGTCGCCCACCCCACAGACCCCGTCTCAAAGGTCAGGGCAGTGTCTCCTCTCGATGCTTGAACTAGGAGGTCCAGGTCACCTAACTGTGGGAGCCTGGGAGCATCTGTGTGGGAGGGAGAGGCAAGCATCCGTCCCCGAAGTGTCCTCTCCCTCAGACCCTCTGCTTCAAGTTGGGGTCCTGCCTGTCCCCGGCTTGTGTGACCCTGGACAGGTCATTGGGCCGTCCCTGCTCATGCAATGAGGCGTAAGCCTTCAGGCTCCGTGGCTCCTGAGTCAGAGTCAGAACCCCTCTTGGCCCTGGGGTTTGGGGTGCTGGAGAGGGTAAGTGTGGAAGCCCCTTGTTCCAGCCCCCGAAGCCCCAGGCCTGCACGTCCGGCTGCTGCAGCTGAGCGCTGCAGGGAATAGATAGACCTTGGGGATAGACCGCATCCGTCTGGAGCTGTGTCCGCCCCCACCCCAGACCCACATCTGGAGCCCAAAGCCGGCTAGCCGGCTAAACACGGAGCATCTGGGCCCCGAAGAGCCTGCTCCCAGGTTAATGCGGCCCATCTGGGCCCCTGGTTGCTGCTCCGCCCTGTCTCCACAGCGGATGCTGGCGCACATCTGGAGGGCTGGAGCCCTGTGGTCGCTCCGCCTTCCCGTGCTGCCTGGGGTTCCCTCCCCGAGGCCGGGGTCTTACGCACAGAGGGCTCATTCTTCCTTTCTGGATGACACGGCTCCTAGGACTTCCCCTGGGAGCTGCCTCGGGAGTAGCCCAGTTTTGACATAACGTGGACACATGTGCCTTGCCAGAAGTGGTGACAGCTGCCACTCTGCAGCAACTCACCCTGCAGCCCTTGGCATCGTTTGAAAGAGCCTCTGGGGCCCCCAGCGTCGTCTGCCCGCCTGCTCCTCCCCACGGCGCCCAGGGTGCCGTGGGGCGTGTCACTAGCTCTGGGGGACCATCCTGGGTCCCTGTCACGAAGCCCACCTCACACGCTGTGTCTGGCTGTCACTTCCCTTCTCTTCCTCAATTCCCAGCCAATGGGGGTGCTCAGCAGGATGGGGGCAGACGTCTCCCCAGAGGCCCCAGACTCAGAGAGGAGAGCTTAGAGAAAAGGAGGTTGCCCGAGGGAAGCAGGCTGCCATGCAGCACAGACTTCGTGGGGGCAGCCAGGGGGGAGGGACGCAGGCCTGGGTTGGAGGAAACTTGTGGGCCATGGGAATTGCCCAGTGGCGGCCTGGACTGGTTCCTCCTCAGACCGCCCTTCTGACCTCAATGGGGACATGGGGCCCTAACGAGAAAGGCGTAGGAGTCTCGTCACTGTCATTGGGCTAGTGAGCTCCTAGCGCCAGGCCCAAGCCCCATTATTCCAAGATTCTAGGCTTCTGAAATGCTGCCTTCTCAGACTCTGAGCTTCCTGTGACCGGAGGTACAAACAGCTGTCAGGTACATAGGACGGTGGGAGGAAGCGGGGGGAGAGCGCCCTGAGAATGCAGGCAAGTGTCTCTAGCCTGTGGCCTGGGCCGAAGGCCTTGCTGTCTCCCTGCCCGGAATGCTCTCTGCTCCGCCGCTGGCCCAGCCTCCGAGGCCTGGGGGTGTGAGCACAGAGCCCGCCGATTCTGCATCCTGTGGTCGAGCTTTATCAGAGCATCACTGGCCCCAGTTGAAAGGAATCCTTCAATGCCGTAGCCTCCAGCCCAGAGGACCCGGGGCATCAGGCAGTTGAAACCACAGTGCTTCATGCCTCCTCCTCTACCTCCTGTACCCACGGAAAATTTGACTCAACAAACATGCAAGACGGAGACACAAATAAAAAAAATCACAAGGGGTAGCATTTATTGAGTCTTTACTGTGGGCCAGATACCGTTCTGAGGGCTTTGCTTGTGTTAACTCATTCCAGCCTCCCTTGTGAGGGAGGTACCGTTGTTATCACCGACCCATTTTCCAGACGGGGAGCCTGAGGCTTCAGGTCCACTTAGCCTTTGGGTGGCAGAGCTGGGTTCAAATCAGGCAGTCTGGCTCCAAAGCCGGGTCCTTGACCACTGCTCCTCATTGCCTCTCTGCATGTGGGCAGACCCGGGTTGGGGGTGGGATATGGAGACAGATGGAGAAGGGACAGAGTGAGGCAGAGACAGGGGTGGCTTTTAGGTCCTGGCAAGTGATGCTGCTGTCCCCAGCCCAGGAGGAGAAGCACCACCAGCTCATCCGCGGGGACCATCTTGTCCCGTCTCCCCAGGCCCTTGCGTGAGGTGTCCAGGCACGAGGAAAAGTTCCTGCCTCGTCAAGGCCTCCAAAGTCAAACAGAGAGAGATTTTGTATTATTATCTGAGTCCTGCCGGCCAGGGAGAGAGCTGCTTCCTCTGGCCGTTCTAGAAGGCAGGTGTCTGGGGCTGCTGGGGGCTGTGATGGTCAGCCTTAGGCCCACCTGCTGTGCTAGGTCTTTTGGGGGGGACACCTGGTTCTGAGGTGGGGGCACTGTCTGCGGGGTCACTTAGAGCTTCTGGGGCTGTGGCTGGGGGTCTCTATGAATGTGCATGTGTCGGGGGAGGGGCTCCCTCTCTCTGCTTCTGCCACCATCTGACCTGCCTGGGGAATTAAGCAGACAGAGGGAGGAGAGGGCATTCTGGGACCATTGGTGTCATCTCTGGATTCCTCTGACTGACACCCCTTGTCCCACAGCCACCTTCCGACAAACTCACTGGGTGAGGCTTGTGCCAAGCACCGTGGGGAGGACTTTGTCCTGATGTAATATCTCAGTCCCCACAACCGTGGCAGGAAGGGATCGTGCTTATCCCCATTTTACAGATGCAGAAACTGAGGCTCAGAGCCAGTAAATCACTTGTCCACACGGCTGACAAGAAATTCAAACCCAGGCCTGTCTGACTGCTCTCACTGAGCCCCTAAGTCCCATCCTGGCCCAGAGGGCTGGGGAGAAACCATTTCCCAGACTCCAGGGGCTGACGCATGCTTCCCAGATTCCCTGCCTGACACCCCCATTCCCTAGCTGGCTGGTTTCAAGGGGGCCCAGCCCGGACTTGGGGGCCGGCTGAGTGCCAAGGGGGAGGACAATAGGAGTAACAGGAGTGGAACCCCTCTCGGAAGTGGGGGGAGGGCAGCCCAGGCCAGGCGGGCAGGGCTTTCTAGATGGACTGGGTCTCAGGTTCCATGGGATGGGGTGGGCAGCGGTGGTGGGGAGAGGTCACCCAGGCCATGCTTTCTGCATGCATTTGAGGCTCTGTGGTCCAGGCCTGTGTGGGGAGACCGAGGCAGGAAGGACGGATGTTGGTCTTGTCCTTCTTCCTAGGGGACTTGGCTCTCTCCGGGGGGGTGGGGTGGGGGGACTCTGGCCTGAGGAGAAAGGAAGTGGAGGAGGCTCTTGCTAAGACCTAGATTAACTGGACTCTACACGGTTGAACTTGGCAAGAGGAGGAAGCTGCTGGTTCAGCCCAGAAGGCACCTCCCTCCTCCACCCTGGGCAGGCTGCGGGTGCCGGAAGGGGCGGTGGGCTCCGTGCCCCCGCCTCGGGCTGCAGACCCCCAGCAGGCCTCCCCGACCCGGAGTGCTGTCCTTCGACGCCCAGCGTGTCACCCAGGCCTCACGGAACGCCCGAGTCAGATGGGGAAGCTAGTAGCTTGGGGGAGAGCCCAGAGCCCTCTGCTGCCACTTGCCAAGGTCCCAGTGCCTGGACCACTGATTCGGGGTCCATCCTGGTCCCCAGGACCAAGTCTCCCTGGACCTCAATGCTCTGGATGGGAACCTGGGTGCCTAGGATAGGAGACTGGTTTCCACGGTGGCCTTTGAAGGCCTGTGGATCACTTCGGCCACCACTCATTACCCCGTCCCCCAGGATGGGGGGTCCGGCCCTGGTCTAGGCTCCTGGGCTGGGACGAGGTTTCTACACGTGCCTCTGGACTATCAGGTCAGTGGCTTTGTCAGCTGGCCCAAGAGATGCTGCCTCTGGCCTCACTGTGGGTGCTTCTCATTCCCTCCTGGGGGGCTGCTGACCCGTGGGCCCTGGTGCTGGGTCTGCAAGGGCGTCATTAGCATGCCCTCTCCTTCCCCACCTTGGGACGGGCCCTCAGGAGCTGCGTCCCGCCATTCACAGCCCGGGGGGAGGGGATTATTATTAGCAGGTGCTCACGGTGGTAGAGGCCTGTCCACCTTTGAGGTCTGGCCAGGGTGCCCAGCTCCCCCTCTGCTTCCTTCCTCCCAACGAAGATTTGGGCAAAGGGCTCTGGCCATTCTCTCGGTTCACAAACACTCTGGCAGCCTCCTTGGTGACAAGCCCCGGGCTGGGCAGCAGAAGTCCTTGCCCTGGGTGAGTCCTGGTCGTGCTGTTAGAGGTTCTAGGGCCTCGGATCACCTACCTCCTGCCTCTGGCCTCAGTTTCCCTTTCGGAGGAACAGGGTTGGATTTGAGATGTTCAACAGAACCTTCTGGCTCTTGCTGAGGTGAAGCCCACCCCTCACCCGACTGTCCAAAGCCCATCACCCACCCACCCCCATTCCCAAGGTCCTGCGACTGCCCAACCAGTCCCCAGGCTGTGCCCGTGACCCTCTTTCCAGTCTCCCGCCCTGTGGGCCTTGTTACCAACAGCGAGAGAGAGAGCGAGAGAGCGTCTTCTTGCCTTGCTCCCTCTTCAAAGCCAAGCAGCGGGGAGCCCGTCAGGGAGCAAATCCTCCCAGGCAAACGAGGCCAGTCAACAAACAGGCGACCAGGACAACAAGGAAAGATTACGAAACTCAGATTCAGGGAAAGAGGCCACTCCAAGCCTCTCTCTGGGACAGGGGGCGGCGAAATTGGGCCAGGCCTGTGGGTCAGAGCCTGCCTGGCCCGGACTATTTTTGTACTGTCTGGGGGGTGGGGGCTGATGAAATCCCAGCTGCATTTCACCAAAACACTTTCCCCTTAAGCCCGAGCTCCATGTGGTTCAAATTCATTGTCACTTAACTCATCACTCAAGGCTCTGAGCCGCACCCCGCCCCCCCCCCCCAGAAAGACAAAAACACAGTCTCTGGCACGCGGGCGAGGTGGGCGTGAGGGGTTGTGACAAGCGGGCTGCCTGCCTTGACCTTAGCTGCCCCTGGCTCCTTCCATCCGGGCCTCGGTTTCCTCCAAGGTAAGAAGAGGCAGGCCGCTGTGCAAGCCCCACGGGGACTTGGGGTCGCTGACCCTCTCCCCTCCACCATGCCCCCCCTACTGCTGGAAGCAGGAAGCTGCTGTGCCCCCCAGTGCTGTGCGCGGGAGTGCCCGGAGGTCACTCCATGGAGGGTCGCGTGGGCACACGTCTGTGCCAATGAGCAAGGAGAGGCCAGTCTGCCTTTTCTTCTTGAGGCTTTTTTGCAACGTTTGTTGGCTGGCACCTGGTGTTCTTCACCTCAGGGATCGTTGAGGTTGGCAAGGCCCGAATCCCAGTGATGGGAAGGGCCGCTGGGAGGGGAGCCACCAGAGGGCATTTTCGTCTTTATCACACGGGGGGACGGTGACCTCTGCTTTTATAAACTGCCTCGACCCGTGGCTTCCCGATCTGGGTGGCCACGGCCGCGCGTGCATTGGATGATGGGCCCACCTGCCCCTATTCTATTCTGGGTGCCTAAGGCACCCAGAGTGCTCCAGGGCACGGCGGGGCTAATCCACTCCTGGGTCCCCAGTGCCCGGCACGGGGCTTGGCGTGGGACCTGAGGGCTACACATGCTTGTTGAATGAATTAATGCATTTCTCAAATCGCATCAAAGTGCTATTTTCATTATCTCCAGGCCAGATGCATCCAGGGCCTCGGCTTTCCAGATAAATATTGACAATCTGGCCCTTGCGTCTTCCGCAGGCAGGGACAGAGCTCTCGTTCTGATTTCGGCAGGAAGGAAAGCCCCAGTCCTTAGAGAGAGGTGACCCGGAGCTCCCCTCCCGCCCACATCAGGGACCCCTAGCACCCCTCCTGCTCTGCCGCCCCCTCTGCTGGGCCACCCCGCCAGCTTTGGTCTGTGGTCCCCAGACTGAGGGGGCAGCCGGGTGGAGCTCCAGGAGTGTGCTTTCCTGGGCAGGGTCAGGCAGTTCCTGAAGCAGCACAGTTGTTTGGGTGCAAACATTTCCCTGCATTGTCCGGCTTCAGGAGGCAGCCAAGGGTCTGGGCAGGAGGCGGGGAGCTGTTCTCCCTTCCACCCCAAAGAGGACACCTCAGAGCTCACAGGTGGGGGCTGGGAGGTTGTCCCAGGCCTCGGGGGGATGCAGAGGAACTTTCGGCAGATAGAACGGAGGTCTCTGCTGGGTAGCAGGGGATTTAGGTGGAGACACAAACTGGTCTCTGGTCCAAGTCCAGCCAAAGGATGAGATTATATCGACCCCAGGGGCTGCTGGGAGGTGCCTGTCATTCTCATGCAGGTGTTCCAGCCTCTCTTCCATGAACAACAGACTGCCACCCCCCACCCCCTTTCAGTGAAGCTTGCCCCGCCTTTGAGGCTTCTGCCCAATGACAACTTTTCTGGGGACAGCGGCTCTGGAGACGGGGTATCCTGGAAGTTGAGGAAAGGACATCCATGCTGATCCCTGTGGGTCTCCAGAATCTCCCGCTCTCTCTGCCACAGGGCCTCGGAATAAGACACTCCTCTGACTTCTGCTTACCTTCCCTGGGGCTCCGGAAAGGAGCTTGTCTGTGTCTAGGTGGCGGTGGGCAAGGGTGTGTATCCCAAGGGATGCTCCATGGAACGTTTTTTGGTGGGGGGTGGGGGGTGGGGAGAAGAAAAGCGTCTGGCTCCAATAAACTGGGGAAACACTGGACTAGACAAAGTCAGGCAGGACTTCTCAGAGCCTTTGATTGTTAACAGGGGCTTTGATCTCCCAAGAAGGGGCACTGGCATGCAGTGTTTCCCAGCCTTATTTGATTCTGGTGCCATTTTTCCTCATGGAATCTTTCCCAGGATGAGTGGGACATACTCTGGGCCGTGCATGTTTAGAGGGCATCTAATGGATTGGAAATGGCAAATCACCCAGCAGAGATGGTGGCTGTGGCTGAAGATGTTTCTCTTTTTATGTCAAGTTTGAAATCACCCTTATGGCATCGGATGAAGTTGGCCCCGGGAGGTTGGCCAAGCTAGCGTGGAGATCTTGGCTACATGATTTGTCCTCTCTTCCTTGGCACGGAGGGGAGATGAGCTGGCAGGTGGACAGAACAAAGGGGCTAGGGACAGACCTGTCCATCTCTCTAACTTATTCTGAAAGTACGAGCTACGATTAGGTCGGTTGTGGTTGAGGTTGGGCGAGACCCAGGCCACAGGGAGAGCTGGGAGGACTTCACTCATCAAGCTAGTGTGACATTCTAGAAAGAGCCATCCCGGTGTCAGGGGAGATCTGAGTCCAGGACCAGATTCTGACTTCTTTTTTTTTAATGTTTATTTATTTTTGAGGTAGAGAGAGACAGAGTGTGAGCCCGGGGAGGGGCAGAGAGGGAGGGAGACACAGGATCCGAAGCAGGTCCGAAGCAGGCTCCAGGCTCCGAGCTGTCAGCACAGAGCCCAACATGGGGCTCGAACCCACAAACCGCGAGATCATGACCTGAGCTGAAGTTGGACGCTCTACTGACCGAGCCACCCAGGTGCCCCTCGAAGACCAGATTTGAGGATGAGTTTCTAAGACTGGTACCACTGCTCAGATCCCTGTCCCTTCCTCACAGCAAGAGTCCCTGGGCCCCACCAGCAAGCTCAGCTCCGCCTCAGGTTCTGGGGCCCAGCCTGACTTCAATTAGGGGCTTTTTGAAGGAGCCAAGCTCAATGTTCAGGTGATCGGCATTTGATCTTGTGTCCTGGTTCTGATCACGGAGGCTCAGCTTTGCTCCTAGGTTCCCTCTTGTCTGTCTGCTGCTGGACGTCCCCGTCTCTGCCTGGGTCCCAAGTCCCAGATGCCTGTTGCTATATCCCATTGGCCTGCTGGGCCCCTTCTTCCTGTCCACTCTGGCTCGTCCTCTTTGCATCTGCCTGGGCCCCAGGCCTGACCCGCTGGACGGGCTCCCTGTAGGTGACATTGTCTGAGAGTCTGTTCCATCTCCGAGGGAGTCCAGCTGGTCGGTCCTTCCCTGTCTCAGTCTGCAGCTCTCAACTGTCTCTGGGGCTTGGACACCAGACAGGCAACTAGGAACCATTCTACGTCAAGCCTCTTGAAAGCCATTCGGTCATTTGCTCATTCAATTGCATATTCTATCAACATTTGTGGAGTTGACCTTGGTCACACTCTAACTCAGTGGTTCTCAGACCTGAGCGTGCATCCCTAGCCCCTGCAGGGGCTGATTTAGTAGGTCCGGGATAAGGCCTGATAACTTGCATCCCTACCAAATTTCCAGGTGACGTTGATGCTACTAGTCTGGGGGGGGAGCCACACTTTGACGGGACAGGTCCAAGCTATTGTCAGCTATTAAAGTCCACATATGGACCAGCTTATCAGGCCACTGAAACCAGAAGCATCCTCCCACGGGGAGGTCCGGACAGAGGAAGGCTTACGGAAGGACGTGGACCCCAGGGCGGGGTAGGTGAGATGTGCCAAGAGACAGACGGAGGACAGAGAGCTGTTTGGGAGCACAGAGGACAAATTCGTATTTTTCCCAGGCTGGGCCAGGCCCCAGAGGTCAGGGCCTGGGACAGAAGGGAGGCGGCAGGCCCAGAGAAGGCTGGGGCCACACCGAGCAGAGGCTGGGTTTCGGCCGTGGGCCCAGTGCACCTGACCCGTGGGGCTGGGAACAATGGCTGGGCCGGTGCTGCCTGGCCAGCTGCCCCAGCACATCTCTGTTTTCCTTCCCGGCTCCGATCTCCCGGAGCTCTCTTTGCTCGCTCCCTCTCCGGCAAGCCCATCCTGTCCGCTGGCCCCTCGACAGCACATTCCTTCGTGCTGATTTCTTCTTTGCGGCTACAAGCGCACGTTCTCACAGTGAGGAGGGGAGTGAGGCCAGGGACCGGGGTGATGCAGAAGGGGGCTCAGGCAGGCCTCCCTGGGGCCCTGGCTCTGCACTGAGACCAGAAGGCACCTGGAGGGAGGAAGGGGCACGCCCTCAGGCTGGGGGTTCCCCAGTCCCCAGCCATCCCTGAGAATTTAGACTGCTTTTCCCCCCGACTCTGTATCTCCCGCTGTTAGGCAGGGCCCAGAGATTGGGGGTTCCTGCACTGCTAAGCCCTGGGCCCCTGGGCCCTAGCCTTATGCACGGTCATATCAGCTGCACCCTCTGTGAAGCATGGCCCTGTGTATGCTCTGCTCCTTGTGGAGGAGGGCTCAATGCCACAGTGGAATGTCCCTTTCTGGAACAGGACCTCCCCCTGGCTCAGGCCACTGTTCCTGAAAGACCTGTGTGCAGGGGGACGTATGTGTCCAGTGTTCCATCCAGGATGGCCCTGCCCAGCCTTTCTTTTATCCTGCCAGGGTCACCTTGCACAGAGGCAGGCAGGCTGTGACGCTCCCCTTCCCCCTGATTTGATAAGCCTGAGGCCAAGGAGTATGGTGCTGGCCAGTGTGACACAACATTGCAGTGGCCTGTCCTGTCTCTCCTTTCCTCATACCTGGGTGGCCCCAACATTCAGGGGAGTCCACCGCCTGGTCTGGCAGCAGGGGGGCTCGGGCTTATGCCCTGGTGTCCCTGGAGTCTTTCCCAGTCTGTTTATGCTGGGACAGGGCTCTGCCTTGGCGTCAGGTTCAAGGTTCAATCTGGGGTTGCGGTCAGAATCAGGGTTTAATCTGGGATTGGGATTAGGGTCAGAGGGGGCTCTGGGGTCAGCCTCTATTTCAGGTTGGAGTTCAGTCTAGGGGTGGAGTTAGGGTTCAGTTTGGATTCAGGCTTGTTCTGGGGTTGTGGTTGGGCTTAGCCTAGGGTGGGTGTTGGGGTCACTCTGGGTTTGGGGGTCAAGTCTCAGACTAGTAGGTACTCTGTATTAGGACAAGACCCTTGTGTGGAGCTGGTTAAGGTGGGTATATGTTAATTTAAAAAAAAATTAAGTTTATTTATTTATTTTGAGAGAGAGAGAGAATCTCAAGCAGGCTTCACTGTCAGCACAGAGCCCAATGCCCGGCTCAAATTCATGAACTGTGAGATCATGACCCGAGCTGAAATCAAGAGTCAGATGCGTAACCGACTGAGCCACCCAGGTGCCCCAAGGTGGGTGTATGTTAAAGATGATCCCTGTCCCCAACCTTTACCCTCACAACCAGCTGCTCCCTGATCCCTGGAGCCTCTAAAGGGCCCAGAGGCAGAATGAGGGCTGGGCTGTGGGGGTGGGGAGGGCACTGCAGCAAATCTGTCCTGACGCCTGTGCTGGAACTGGGGGCGCAGGGTGGACCGGCTAGCCCCTTGGTTCTCTCCAGGCCTCAGTCTCCCTGTCTGCGAAGCTCCACGTTGGGGAGGTGGCTTGTGCTGCAGAAGCCCGGACCTGGCAGCTTGGGCAGCTGAATCGAGAGCTGGGCACGGGGAGGGCAGTGGGAGGCCCCTGCAGGAGCTGTGGCCTGGGCAGGTGCGGGGAGGAAGGGCAGGTCGGGAGAACCAGGGGCCATGCTTCGCTTCTGGCTCTTCTCTCCCTCTCCCAGCTTCGCCCCCTAATCTGGCCTCCTCCTGTCAAAGCCGCAGACACAAAAGAGAAGCCCCGATTGACGTCAGGCGAAGCGGCCACAGGGCCTCTGTCCCTCCCAGAAGTTTGGCTCTGGTGCCCAGTGTAGGATATCTGTGGTTTTTAAAAGGTGAAAATGGCCCATAGCCCCGCTTCTGTGTCTCCACCAAAACCTGGCAAGACGGGTGGTTTGGGGGAAAGTGAGCTCTGGTGTCCTGGTCCTAGTCCGGAGCTGGACTGGACTGCTGAGCCCCCTCCCCTCGATGGGGTCCCCTCACCGGGCCCCCTCCCTTCCCTCCTCCCTCCCACTCACTTGCAGACCCCAGAATCCTGTGCTTTTCCGTTGTCCCTAGCAGCTGCCCCCACCCCCCACTGTCTCTCCAGCCCCTTCTCCTTCCTCCCATCTCTGTCCTCATCTTCCACGTCCTTCTCCAGGCCTGTGACCACTGCCCAGCCCCCCTGGGGCTTCATGGCTCATGGGTCTCAGGGCACCCCCTTCCCAATTACACCCTATCTCCAAATCTCTGTGCCCCTAACACCAGCCCCAAGCCTGGCACACAGCAGGGGCTCCATGAGCCTTTGCTGCATCGGGAGGGATGAATTCCTCCTTGAATCTCCGTCTCCACTCACGCTCTGCCCCGCTTGGACGTGGACATTTGGACCACCAGTTTCTGGGAACCATTCTGCATCACAAGCAGTGGCCACTGGGAGGAGCCTGGGGAGCCAGATGTCCGTGGCGCCTTCGGTCAGCCTGACCCAGCGCAGCCCAGGGGTGGCCCTCCGTGCAGACGACCGTGATGGCCAGGCTCCCTGAGGGTCAGCATACGGTCATCAGGCCTGTCCTGCTTCTCGATGTCTTCCCTGGGGACCAGAGTCCCTTGTTCTCACAGTCCAGGAACGGGGAGAGAAAGACCCCATCTCTGATTCTCGCCCTGAGCCCTCCTCATCTGCTGTAGCCTCATGGCTGCTGCTGGGCTGTGGTGAATGTGACCATGACCCTGCCTTACTTAATGCCCTCAGTTTCCTGTCATTTATGGAATATGGACCAAGCTGCTGACACCGGCTACCCACGCTCATGCCCATCATCCCCTGCCAGCAGTTGGCCATCTCTCTGAGGCTTTATCCGGCCCCTCCCCGGGCCTAAGCTAAGCAACCTGCCTCCTGCCCTCCCGGGCACCTTGCTAGAACTTGAGGTCTCCTAAGTGAGGGTCGGTATCTGGGCAGCCCTGGGCTAGCCTTGAGACCTGCACCGTGAGAGTCACCGTGTGATATGGCAGGAGCCTGCATCCTTTGCCCCCCATTGTACTGATGAGAACATTGAGGCCTGCAGAGGGGAAGAGACAGCTCACCCCAAAGGCCTCTGATTCTTCTTTGCAATTTTCCTTTTGTTGACCTATTGCTGTCTCTACCTAGGGTCACCTGAGTGGGCTTCACAGAGGACTGGACTGTCGGGGAGAACACCTCCTCCAGGAAGCCATCGTGATTTCCCGCCTACGCTGCCAGCCTTCTGAGCCATGGATGCTGGGTGCTGTCCAGCTGTCTTGACATCAGCTGCCAGGCACGGTACCTGTGGACACCGTCACCAGAGTCTCACCTTTACCACTGGTGCCCTCTGACCTTGGGCGGGCCCTTGTCGTCATCGTTGTTGCCGTTGTTGTTGTTAAGCTCCACTTGACCTATTTATGGAACAAATGTGTTGCACTTGAATTCTGAGGTTCTGCGGTGGAGTTGGGGTTTGTTCCGGGAGGCCGAGGCCAGGGTTTTGGTGGCCTCTTGCTGTGTGCCCCAAGTGTCGTTGAAAGATCACGAGTAGGAGGCAGCAGGTCCTGGGCGAGAATCTATACCGGCCTCTCCACGACTGTGTGGCCTCAAGCACATCCCGCTCTGGGCCCCAGTTTCCTACAAAACAGGGAAACCTGCCAGGCCTGGCTTCCTTCGGGGGTTATTAAAAGCGATCGTGGCTTTGGAGGTGTTTGCTAAGTTGAACAGCACCGTGCAGGTGGATGTGGGGGCTCGATGGCCCACAGCGCCCCGCGCAGGGCTCAGCTCAGAGGAGACCGGGCGGATGACCGCACATGGCACCCTGCCGAGGGAACGTGGCAGGTGTCTGGACGCCGCGTCCCCAGGCGACTTGTACGGGCAGCATTCCCAGCAGCTCATGCTATGTTCCCAGCCGGTCCCACTGCTGGCCCAGCCTCCCTGCTGTTGGAGGGGCTGGGGGGCGGGGGGGGGGGCACCTGGCACTGGCCCAGCCTGGCTAGTCTCCCACCCATGTTTTGTTCACAGTTTGGAATGTCCTGGGACGCGGAGCTCGGCTCCCTGGGGAGACACTGGTGCCATCCCCTTGATCTCATCTCTGGACAGGTTCTTGTTCATTCCAGCCTGGGACTCGGCAGGCTCCCAGCCCCAGCCGCTGCCAGTCCCCGTCCGTCTGTGTCTGTCCCAGCGCTGGCAGCCAGGAGCCGTGCAGCTGGGAGCCGGGGGGCTTCCCGGGGGGCGGGCTTCTCCTAGCCCATCTGCGGCGGGGCCCTGAGCATGCCTCCAAACCCACTCTCCGCAAGCACTTTTCCAGCTGCTTCTCTTCACAAACTCCTTTCTTTGCCGGTGACCCCCTGATACTGAGGTCCCGAAGTCTGCTTGGAATGATGTTCTCAGGACCTAAGGGACTGGGGCGGGGGCAGAACGTGCCAACCATCCTGATTTCCGTTCCCTTCAGTGGGGCAGACGGTGCACAGAGTAGGCCCCGCTAAGTGTGGGGGAGTGGGTGTTAGAGACGGAGAATGATGTGTGTGTGCATGCATGGGGTTTCCTTTGGCTCCCAGTTGTAAGTACCCCTAAACTTGATGAATTGCGGGGAGAATTTGGGGTCTAGTTAAGGAAGGAGCCCATTCTCCCCTGGCCAGCATGCACTTCTGGGGTGGCTGGATGCCGTACCCTGACTTGGTCCCATATGCCCAGGTCAGGCCCACCTGGCTAGAGAGCAGGGAGGTAGGGTTAGACCTGCTCTCAGAAATGTGCAAAGGTGTATGTGTGCATGTGCATGTGCGTACGTGTGTGTGTGTGTGTGTGTGTGTGCTCACAAACACCAGTGAGTCACTCCCGAGCCTGAGGAAAGAGATTCATCCTTACCTAGCCAGGATATACCGCTGGTGTATCTAGCTCACGCCCGGCTGGGTTGGGGGGCCAGGAGCACACTGATAGAGCAAAGAGGAATCCTCTCTGGGGGAAACGTAGCCCCGAACAGACCCCTGTGGTCTGTCCTCAGCTTGGGTAATCCCTGCCCTGATGTAGGTCAGCACCTGCCCCGGGCTTGGGTAAACTCTCCTCTTTCCACATCGTTAATGAGGAGACTAAATAAGTCAGTCCCTCTGGCAGGCCCCCCAGCCCCCCAGGCAGCCCGGCTGGAGCTATTAATATTCCCCGTGTTTATGACCCTTTGGCCCTGCTGACAGGCTCCTCTCTCTAGCCGTCGGAATTAATTTTGTGAATCAGAAAGGGGTGGGGGGAAGCAGCCTGTTGGAATCCAGGACAATGACATCCCCACCGCCCCCCTGCGGTGGGTCCCACTCGCTAATTCTGTAAAACAGTCACGGTGTCCAGCCCAAGCTGGGGCCGCCTGCCTGGCTGGGGCTGCCTCATACCTCTGCTATGCTCTCCCCCCCACCGGGAGGGGGGCTGGCCCCAGCCCCGATGATTCAGGCCCCCTGACACCTTGCACTGATGTCAGTGGGAACTGAGGCCTCAGGCCCCGGGATCTTCTGGCCTGTTGCCTGAGCCCGCGCCCTGCACGGGGCTTGGCCCCGGCTCGTGCCTCTCGTGACCTTCCCATGGACAAGGTCTGGCTGGGGGAGGAGGCCAGGCCAGACAGCCTCTCCCTCACGCTGTCCCCTTTCCGAGAGCTGCCCCGAGCTGGCGCCGGGACGTCCCCGGCCTCCTCGGGTTTCGAGGACTCGTTCTAAAATTAATATGGGGGAATTCGGGGAATTTGTGAACAAGTTCCCAGAGAACCGCGGCTGCCCTGGGGGCAAGCGTCCCTGCTTCTTCCCACCCTCCTCCGATTTTTATTTCCTTAACTTCCTATATGGGCAGATCCCCTGTGGGCAAACTCACACTGTGAAGGGCAGGAAGGGATACCCTGCACTCTGTACGTTGGGGAAGAGTCTTCTCCTTCCACCCCCACCGTGGAGAAGTTTCCGAGAGGAGACTTGTGTACAACACATTCTCTCAGGTCATTTGAAATATGTTTGCAAGTATCTTGTGGGTTGTGTTTTCACTTTCTTGATGCACAGAAGCTTTTTATTTTGATGATTTCCAGTGTACCTATTTTTTCTTTTGTCCCTTGTGGTTTTGGTGTCACATCTGAGAAATCGCTGCCAAATTCAAGGTTGTGAAGATTTACTTCTAAGAGTTTTATGGTTGTGGCTCTTGGGTTTAGGTCTTTGATCTATTTTGAGTAAATTTTTGTATATGGTGTGAGGTAGGGGGTCCAACTTCATTCTGTGGCACGTGGATATCTGGTTGTGCCAGCAGCATTTGTTGAAAAGACTTATCTTTCCCTATTGAATGTTCTCAGCACCCTTGTCCAAAATCAGTGGACCATAAAGGTAATGGTTTATTGCTCAATTTTATTCCACTGAGTTATATATCTATCTCTAAGCCAGTGTCACACTGCCTTGATTACTGTAGCTTTGTAGTAAGTTTTAGTATCAGGAAGTGTGAATCCTCCAATTTTTTTCTTCCTTTTCAAGATCATTTTGGCTATTTGGGGCCCCTTGTGATTTTATGTGAATTTAGGATGAGCTTTTCCATTTTGCCAAGAAAGAAACAATGAAAGAAAGAAAGAAAGAAAGAGAAAAAGGAAGAAATAAAGAGGAAAGAAAGAAAGAAAGAAAGAAAGAAAGAAAGAAAAAAAGAAAGAGAAAGAAAGAAGGAAAGAAAGAGAGAAAGAAAGAAAGAAAGGGAAAAAGAGAGAGAAAAACATCTTTGGGATTTTGATAGAGATTGTACTGCATCTGTTTCTGGTAGTATCATCATCTGAACAATATTAAACAACATTCATGGATTAGACAATCCATGAACATGGGCTGCCTTTCCATTTACTTAGATCTTTAATTTTTTTCCAGCATGTTGTATAGTTTTTGGTGTACAAGGGCTTGTGTTTCTTTTGTTAAATTTGTTGCTAGGTATTTTGTTCTTTTTGATGATAGTACAAATGGAATTGTTTCCTTAATTTTGTTTTTGGGTTGAGTCATTTAAAATAGGGTTTGACAAAAAGCATCAGTGTAAGCGTCATTTATGACCCAACTAGTCAGGACCCTACTTATGGAAAAAGTGAGATCCGCTGTGTCTCAAGCCTAGGTCAGTTGCTTTCCAGGGTCTGAACTATGACCCTTTCTCCTACCCTGGCCACTGCTGGAGGCATGGCCTCTAGGGGGACATTTCATCCTCATCCTAGGTCTCCCTGCCTCCAGCCTCTCTCTGCCCCAGCCTCTTCCCTTCTGCTTAAATGATATTTTTAGATCTGATTGTGTCATTTCCCTGCTTATAGCCTCCTGTGGCTCCCCATCTTATCCATGAGAACATTGTAAGCTCTTTGGCCTTCTGTTTAAGACTCTTCATCCTCACTAAAGACTTCCATTGCCAGTTCTGTGCTGACAGCCCTTGTGGACATCATCACTGAGATGTCCCAGATGCTGCAAAGCCATCAGATTCTAGGGAAGCTCAGTGATGGCACCAGATCAGCTCTCCCTCCACTGTCTCATCACCACCTGCAGTACCCCCTTCCTCCCTGCTTCCCGGATGCCTCCTTCTCCCTCCCTCAATCACCTACGTCCTGTTACCAAGTCCTATGAATTTTACCTCCTAAGCCCCTCTTGTGTCTGTCCCCTCTTTTAAACAGGCTTTATCCTGACCTGCTCACAGGTCACCAGAGCCATTTCCTACAGCATAGATGCACCAGCTTAAAATTGTTAATAACCTCCCATGGCCTCCAGGGACAGATCCTAGGTGCCTGCCTGGCACCCTCTAGGAGTCCCCCTGCCCTCTCTGCCCCCCTCCATCTCTGTGCCCATGACAGATCCTCATTGGGCCTACCTGGCAAACCCCTGTTTCTTTTGCCAGATTTGCCTCCAGAGCTAATCTTTCCCATGCCATCCACACCTCCCAGGTGGCACGGTCCTTCCTTCCAAATGACAACCATGGCACCCAGGACACTCCGCCTGTTTCCTTTCCTTGGCCAGGACCGCGCTTGGTTTTTCTCCGTGCCGCAGAGCCTGGCACAGGCCTGGGATACAGTGGCCACCGGCAAATGTTTGCTCAACACTGAGAGGGTAGTTGGAGCAGTTGGGGAGGAACGGAACCACCAGATGCTTTGGCACTAGCTGGGTTTGGTGCCCCACAGTCATGTCATGTTTGAGCGCTGTGGTGATCTGGGGAGTCACTGGCCAGTCTGTGGGGAGGGCCTATGGATGGGTGGCTGACGTGGCTCTAGCTGGGCCTGGGCCCTGTGAGAGGCTTTGCATGTGTGTCCCCAACCCTCCAGGCCCCTACCCTTAGGGATCACCTGGGTCAGTCACCTCTCCCCCGCCATGGCTGGGTTCTGCTCACCTTCACTTCCTCTCCTTGTCCTCCCCCCTCCACCTCCTCCGACTTGACCGCTGCCCACTGTTCTGGTAAGACAGTGGCCTCCTTGTTCCTCAGTCTGAGTGGCCGAGCAGCAAGGTGCAGCCTCCCTCCCACCCCTCCAGCCCTCCTCCCCAGCATCTCCGCAGGACCATACACGGTTCCCCACAGCCCCCAACTGACAGTCTCCCCATCCCATGTGCTGCCCCACGGCTGCTGTTGTTCTCACTCTGATTCTCCATGGCCACGTGCAACAGCCAGTCTCTGCTGCTTGACTGGACACTTTTCAAGGGCAAGGATGCAGAGGGCTTTTCTCAGAATCCTTAGAACATAGCCCGGGCTGGCCCAGGAAGAGCTCAATAAATGGCTTAAAATGGGATCGTATCAAAATGGCTTACAACTCTCTGCTGTCCTCTCACCCAGAGGTAAGATATCATTTGAGGGGCACAAGAATAGGCTCCCAATGAGGGAGTCCATGACTGGACTTTTGGGGTGTTTGCATTCTCACTAGGGAAGGTCCTAGGACCTTCTGGGAGGGGGAGTAGCTATGAGGGGGCAGGCACTGAGAACCTTTCCTTGTCTGGGCAGCGACCATTATGGATCCAATAGCAGAGGGTCTCCACCCAGTGTCCCATGTCTCTCTCCTGCCCTGGGGTCCCTTCTCTTCCTTGGGGTCCCCTCCTCTGGCCTCCTCAGCCCTCAGCACGTGAATCTGGTGCGCAACCTGGCTCAGGGCCTCCAAACACACAGAGCAGCCCCGGGTCCCTGGTGGCAGCGTGGCTGGGAGGAAGCCACCCGCCCAGGTCTAAGCTCCCCACATGGGTTCCCGTCTCCGCCCCCTGTACCTCCCGCCAGTGCCTAATGGCTTCCGTCTGCCCCACTGACTCACGGGGCTCCAGCTGTCAAGGTTTAAAAAATTTCCAAATTCCTCCCCACCCTGCCTTTCCAGGCTCTTTCCCCAGCTCTGGCCCCCTGGTGGCACCCCATATATCCAACCATATATCCAACCATATATCCAACCAGCTGCTCCTTCTCATACTGGGAGTAGGGGAGTGAGGGTGGAGAGGGGCTTCTGTGAGGGGCAAGATCCCTCTCTCCCAGGGGAGGCCCTGACAGCAGCAGAGAATAGGAGAGCTGGAACACCAGGGTTAAAGGGGCCATCGGGACAACCTCCATTTTATAGATGGAGAAACTGGAGGCCCAGAGCCAGGAGCCGAGCAGGGTGTAGGACGCAGGCCTTGGGACCCTGCTTAAGAGCTCTCCTCTGCCCCTTCCTTCCTCTGCTCTCTCCGTTCCTTCCATTTGTTAGTCTCCCCTTGGGCCATGGGAAACACAGCTTCAGCCTGGCCTGCTCCTCCCCAGGGACCAGGGCCACTTGGTGACCAGGAGGGGTCTCTCCATGCCCCCCACCCCCTGGCCTCTCCCCAGCTGGCCTGCTTCTCCCCTGTCCCTCAGGATATCTCCTGAAGAAGTGTTTGTACCTAAACAGTATTTCCAGGGCAACTTGCATTCCTGGGGGGTGGGTGGCCAGAAGGGGGCAGAAGGAACGGGTCTAGCTGTGATGCCCTGTGACCCACAGCCCCTCTGGGTTTATGGGACTCGGGGCCTGGGAGCCTGTCTCACCCTTGATCTTGGACAGAGCCCGAGGATGATTGTAGGAGCCACCCTGCCCCCCACTCCCTTTTACAGTGCATCTTCCACGGATGAACTCTGTGTGTTTGGGGGCGGGGGTGGGCAGAGTCCAGAAGTTCCCTCAGCCTTCGGAGGCAGAGGGGCAACCATGGGGGTGAACAGCTCCCTCTTCCTTCTCTTGCTTCTCAGGGAGAATGTCAATGCTGAGCACCCTCCCCCAAGCTGTCCCCCTCCCGCCTATATGCCTCTGTCTATTCCTCATTATTTCTAAGATGAAGCCCTACCCCCTTGGCATCACTCTCCAGGCCGAGGGGGGCAGTGTCTATCCATTTCTGCAGCCCCACCTTGCCCTTCTTCCTACCGCTCCTGACATATACCTGCCCCTGGACAGCCCCTCCACGCCCCCTGGCCAGGCCTCTGTATCTGGCCCCCTTTTCCTTCAAACCCAGCTTGAGGGTCATGCCTCCTCCTCCAGGCAGGCTTCCTTGGGCTGCCAGAGGGAGCTGACCACTGCCCCACCAGAGCTAATGCTCTGTAGCTCAGGCCTCCATGTGTGCAGTGTCCCTGGCTCTCAGCCTGCGTCCCTCTCTCCCAGAGTAACTCTAGGGAGGGGTCCCAGTGACTCTGAACCATGGCACCAGAGTCCAAATCCCAGACAGCCTGGATTGGCCAGGCTTTTGTGGAGATGTCCTCAGGGAGGGCCTAGACCTTGGGCCACTCTGGCCCGGACTTCACTAAGACCCTGGCTGGAGAGGAACATGGTGGGATGATCAGGCCAGACCGGCAGGAGGCCAGAGGGTGCGGCCCAGGCTGGGTGACCCAGTGGGAGCTGTGTGACAGAGCCGGACACGAGGAAGTGTGATGGGGAAGGAGGGTGGGTGGGCCTGGGTTCCTTGCTGACACACCCCACTGAACGGCTCCAGTGAGCCCCCTCCCCCCTCACTGTCCCCCTCCTTCTCATTAAGCCCCCTACTAAAGGCCCCCCCCCCCCCCAATCTTGCTCTCCAGGCACACTCAGCACAGCTCTGGGCCGCCAGGTCCTGCTGCTGTGGCCTCTTCCCAGGATCTGGCCTAGAGCCAGGCATTTTCTGGGGAGACCTCCGGTCGGTTCCCCCTCCTCGGCATGCTGGGAATGCGGCCCCTACACAAGCAGACCCCCTCTGCCGCGGGAGAGGAGCTCAGTCCGATGGACTTTTAAGGACTGAACAGGGAGTAAGCTCCATCCCTGATCGGGCCAAGCTGTCCTCCGGATCTGGCCCGGTCTCCGAGGGGCTTGGCCGGGTGCCCCGGTGGGGAGAGGTCTCAGTGCTGACATCAGGCCTGAACCGGAGCTGGAAGCAGGCTAGGTCTAGCTGGGCTCCTGTCCCTTTTTTGTCCCCACTTGGGTGGTGCTGAGGACTGAGGTGCCCTGCCTGTCTCTAGCAATCGGGGCCTCTGGTTCCGACTGCTCACCCTGACCGGGGCCCCCTCGGTGCTTCTCAGAGGGGGCTGGGGATGATGGATGTAGTGGTCCCCATGACCGCAGCTGTCATTTTGCAGTGCTAGCCCCTTTCCTGACTTGGCCCATGTCATTCTCCAATGGCCCTGTGTTCTCTTACCACTCCCATTTTATAGCTGAGAAAAGTGAGGCACAGAGAGATTAAGTATCTTGTCCAATGCTTTCCAGCTGATAGATGGCACAGCCAGGATTTAGACCCAGTCCTTTGGCTCCCAGTCTTGGGGGACAGAAGATGGGACAGAGGTAAAGTAACACCCCCCCCCTTCGGTGTCCCCTGTGATTTCTCCCTTTTCACTGAACTTTTGGACGATTCTACCCACCTTGGGCTGTCAGGCGGCTCTTTGCCCATCTGTGCACGTGGCTCCTGAGCCTACACGCTTGTGTCATCTAGATCCAGAGGCTCTGGCCAATGTGACTATGACACTTGGGGGCTTGTGCTCAGCCCTTGGGCCTCCTAGGCTTGCCTAGTCTTTCCCCATAGGCTGGAGACAGACTCCCCTGCCCCCATCCCCCTTGGGCTGGTAATGGGTCCCTGGCTCCTGGGTGTGGCTTTCAGGCCTCGAGACTCTCCACTACCCAGTTCTGCCCCTCTGCACTGCGGGATCTGGCTTCCTCATCCGTCCCAGGGCTCCAGGAGGGCATGGCCATGTCTAGGTCATCCCGGCTTCCTGGCACTGCCTTTTGCAGGGAAACCTTGGCTGGGAGTTCGGCCAGAGCCTGGGGAGAGGACACACTTGTGAGGAAGCCCTGGGGACTATTTATACCTATCTTGGCACAGAGGGTCTTCTGTGGACCAGGTGAGCCCGTGGGTGGGTGGGGGATCTGGCAGCCTTCTTTGTCTCTCTTCCCCAGGGCTGCGCACGGTCCCTGATCACAGTCCTGGTCTGAGACGATGGTCTGAGTGAGGGCAGGGCCCTGTGCTAGGACACTGGTCTCAAAGTGCATGTGCACTGACCTGTGTGTGTATCTGTGTGTGTGCGTTTGTGTGCGTGTGCACATGCCCTGAGTGTGGCTCTGCCCTAACTTGGGAGGCTTGCTTTTAGGGAGACATCATCTTGCTCTGAAACGATGGTCTGAGGGTGGAGGCACGGCCCTGCAGGGAGGCGTGTGGGGGACCTGGGGTGGGTGCCGAGAGACAGGAGGCAGCTCAGGTCATCTGCTCCTTGACTGTACAGGAATGGGCTTCCCACTCTCGGTCAAGTCTGGGGATCTGGGTGGTGGAGATGCAGGGGACATGGGGGTGGGATGCGGGCTCATGGAGGAAAATAGGGGCAGGGTGTTGAGATGAGCAGCCTCACTTGCCCCAGACTCCTGGCCCCTTCTTCATTCCCTGGACGCGGAGCAGGTGGCAGACTTCCTTGAATGTCCCGCCCCAGCCCTGCTGTCTGGGTCCCAGACGTGCCTCGGTTTATGGGCCGATGTTCCCTCCCTGGCCAGCTTGGCGGCCACTTCAGACATGCTCGTGCCTGGATGCCCCCCGCCTTGCTGAGGACGGAGAACACAGTCTGCCTCCCCCAGCCCCAGCCGCCCCCGCCCTGCTAATCCCGAGCGAGCGGCAAGGCCAAGAATGTCTTGCATGCTCTGGCGGGCGAGCTAGCCACGAAGCCTGCTGGAGGGGCATGAATCACGGCCCCCGCCTGCCAAGTGCTCACTTGGGACGTGTTCGAGGCTGGCTGTGCCCAGAGTTGATGGGGAGAAGGGAGGGACGGAGAGCTGGCAGCTGGGATGGGCAGACAGAGCAATTTTGAGGGGAGAGATGTCTGCTGGACTCATCCCTGGTGGCAACACGGAAATTATGTTATAGAATTTTAGGAGCCTGGAATCAGAGTATTGACTTCTCCGCATTCCACAGTCTGAAATGCAAGATTCGCGGAATGTCGCACGGCGCCCCTCGGGCAGCACACGAGCGCCAAGACCCCGTTCTGCAGGTGGGGACGGGGAGGCTCTGAGAGGGCAGAGAGGTCCCGCGTGGAGTCAGGGTGAGGGCCCTCGCGCTTGGGGAGGAGGAGCATCGATGGGAGCATAGATGGTGGAGGAACCCCTCTCGCTCCTCCCACTTACTCGAGCACCTGACCCACCCATGGAGACTCTTGCCTCCCTCTCTGCAAAATCCCCCTGCCTCACTGGCCTGCCCCTCCCCTCGGTCCCCAGCACCAAGGGGGCCCGGCGGATGCCCGCTCCTGCCGTCTCTACCTGCTCACTCTCTTATCCAAACGCTGTCCGCCAAGGGGTGGATGTCCTCTGGCCACAGAAACCTCACCCCAGCCATCTCCCTGCTCTCCCGGGTCTGCAAACGCTTCCTAGCCTTAGTGTGACACCACACTCCATTTGCTATCATCCTGGAATAAGAAAAGTCCCTCCAAGTACTCCATCTACCCACTCTCCCTGCTGCCCGCAGCTTTCTCCATCTGTCCATGGCCAAGTTTCTTCAAAGACTTGTCCACGCTTCCCATGCCCCACTTCCTCACGGCCCACTCCCTCCGGAACCCTCTCTGGCTTGGCTTCCACCCCCAGCGCTCCACGGACGGACGGAGGGAGGGATGCTGGAGCTTTTGTGGCTAAGTATCACTCTTCCTCCCCTGCCCGCCCCACCCTCCTGCCTGGCCAGCCCCACCTGCCTCAAAGCCCCCGCCCATCCTGGCCTCTTCCTGCCTCCCCCAGAACCTCCCTCTTGGCTCATCCTCACGCTGGTAATCCACCCAGGCCCCCTTCTCTCGGTGTCGTCTTCCTGGTGGCTGACTGCCCCCACTCTCCCCATCGGATCGCCAGCCCGGCCGTCCCCGGGGCCCCAGACGAGCAAGTGCAGAACCAGGTTGATGTGCCCACTGGGGTGACCCACCGGTCCGTCCACTCAGCTGCCCAGGCTCCTGCAGCCCTGCTCCTCCCCAGGGCTCCCCCTTTTCAGTGAAGGACCCCACTACCTACCTGATTTGTGGGCAGAGACTCTTCGTTTCCCTCGCCCCCCACCCTTGGTCCCGTTGGTCGGCCAAGGCCAATCCATGCGATCCCGCGACCTTATCCCGCGACGGCCATTGCCATCCTCCTGAACTCATCCTTTCTGGCCTAGACTGTTACAACATCCGCAGCACTGGTCTCTGCCCCACCAGCTGGCCCTCCGTGGGGAGCCAGGGAGACCTCTTCAAATACAAACCTGATGCTGCTACTTCCCAGCTCAATACCCTTCATGGCTTCCCGCTGCCCACAAGCCCCTCAGGGCCCTCTGTGGCCAGGTCCTTGACCGGCCCCCCCCAGCCTGACCCAGCCCAGCACCCCCACCTCGCGTTCCGTCCGCCTCCAAATGTTCATCAGCCCCAACTGCGTTGTTCTGATTCTTCCTGCTAATCTTTTACAGGCGGTTCCTCCTGCCTGGAATGCACGTTCCCTTTTTCATCTTGACAAACTGCCTGCCCAAGCCGGAAGTCCCGTCCAGGTCATCTCTGTGCTCTGGCGGCACCCCACACTTGCCACGCTCTGTGCCCACACTGCCTTGCTGGGTCCCCCACTCGACTGCTAACTCCGAGATCAGGGCTATGCTCGATCCTTCTGGGCCTCTCCAAGGGCCTGGGGTTCAGGGAGTGCTCAACATGTACTTCCTGAATGAACCAATGAATCTGTGGTCCCAGGAAGGCTTTAGTCCTCTCTTTGGAGACCCTGCTGAGATGATGTGACCTGAGCCCCTTGATCTGCTCCTGGCCCGGGGGTCCGACAGTCTGAGTTCTGAGTATCTTTGCCACAGGCTGATGGCTGGTGGGTGGGGGAACTTATTCTCCCCTGGGACTTCTAGCCGCATGGGAGAGGGGCAGAGGGGGTTGCGAGCCTGGGAGCTAGGAGCGCTGGCAGCCAGTGGAGCAGAGGGACGGGTTGTTAGGGGATCACGGGCCTTGCCTGGGCTGCCACTTGGTTTCATCTCTGGGGCAGCAGGGCCTTTGAGGGTTCAGCTGGGGAGGGGGCATGAGACCTGTCTCCCCACCCTTCTTCAGCCTTGTCCTGGAAGCCCAGGCCGAGAAACCAGGGGTGGAGAAGCCAGCGGAGAAATGGAGTTTATACAACAGCATTCAATATGTTTGCAATAAAGGGGAAATGGAAAAAATGTTAATTTAATTTTGTCTGTGCCCTGGGGACAATGCTCATGGCTCTGAGCTTTCCAACTGCCACCCTGTCCAGCCCTGCTCGAGAAGACTCCAGGGAGTGAGGGAATGTGGGGTCGAAGGGTGAGATGGTCTGAACCCCTTGTCCCAGAATGTCCTCCTACTCTCTGTCACTGTGCCTGCTCCCCCCCCCCCCCCCCCCCCCCCCCCCCCCGCCATAAAGCAGCCCACTCAGGGCTCCCAGAGCCATGTGCCTTTTAGCCAAAGGACAGCTGCTCACTGGATTTGCCTCCCAGAGGAGAGCCTGGGGTTCTGAAAAAGACCCCAGGCTGGGAGCCCCTTTTGCCTTGATCCATCACTGCCCCAAACTTCTGTGATCCCCATGTCTGCCCCGCTGCCTGACTGTAGAGCTGTTGACTTCCCTGCCTGGGGGCCTCTTCATGTCCCTCCAATTGTCACCTTTGGAGAGGTAGGGGAGGCACAGGCCTCAGGAACACAGCCTTCGGCTCCTTCAGGGGCTCCCAGGTGGTGGTGGCTGTCACCCCAGCTGCCCTCATATTGATGTCATTGATTTAGGTTCTTCTGAAAGTAGCCTTTGAGACAATGACTTGGGTGCAGCTCTTTTATTCAGGAAACACAGGGAACACAGGGAGAGGGAAACAGGGAAGGGAGAAAAGCCAACGAAAGGTGTGCGAATGAGCAGACACTGGGGGTCAATCCCCCTGGGGATCCTTTGACAACGCTTTCCCATAGGATCTTCTATGATGATGGGAAAGTTCTAAATCTACGTTGTACAGTACGGTAGCCATGTGGGCTCCCGAGTACCAAAAATATGGTTGGTGCAACTGAAGAAATGAATTTCTACTTTTATTTACCTTCATTTAACTGTAGGACATCCCTCGGGAGCCCGTGCCTGGGAGAATGAAGTCCCCCCACATTTCTGGGTGGCACCCAGCAAGTTCTCTTGGTGTCAGAGCGCCCCGACACAAAGAAAGGCAGAGGCAAGAGCCATAGGTGGGAAGGCACCACCTGCCAGGAACCCGCCAATAGCCGGGCAAACTCAGGTGGGCGGGGCATCCACGGACGCCTCTCATTGGCTGATAGCTCACCTGCGTTCCCAGTTCTCACGCCCCACAATGTCCCCTCCCCTGTGAGTGTCTCCAGGAGGCCCTCGGGACGAGTCACCTGTTTCCACGCTCCATTGGTCTCTTCCTCTCCGTAGCACTGTCACTCTCCACTGTCACCATGATGGGTCTCCATGCCACCTTCCCTCTTTCCTGGAAGGCCCACCTGCCACTCAAGGCCGCGCTTGCCACACTGTGCTATTTTATTAGCGACTAAAATAGAAGGGATCTGTTGTACAACACGGGGAATAATTGACTATAACTGGAGATGCAAATCACAGTTTTTAATTATTTTACTCATATCCTTTTTGGGGATGAGGAAGGGTCTGTTTTCTGTTTACTTAATAGAACCTAAGTGCCAGGAAGGACTTAGCACAGAGGAGACAACAGATGTTTGTTGAATGAACGGATGAATGAATGTATGGGAAATACCAGTCCTTACACTCAAGGCCCTCACATCTGGTGGGTGGCTGTGGGTGGGCGATTGGGTCCAAGATCCCAGGAAGAGATCCCAGGAAACATAGGGAGAGGGAAACAGGGAAGGGAGAAAAGCCAACAAAAAGTGTGCGAATGAGCAGAGCCTCCTGTAGGAGGCTTAGTGGAGGACCTGAGGAGGTCTGCGTCCTGGTAAGCTCAGGAAAGTCTTCCCATGTGTCCTGAACTCCAATCTGTACCCCAGCCAGTTGGCCAACACTCTATGTTTTTTTTTTTTTCTATCTTTATTTGTTTATGTGTTTGTTTTGAGAGAGAAAGAGAGAGGGAGAGGGAAAGCATGCATACGTGTGAAGCAGAGAGAGAGGGGGACGGAGAATCCCAAGCAGGCTCTGCGCTGTCAGTGAAAAGCCCGACTTGGGGCTTGATTTCACAAAACACAAGCCACCAACTGAGTCACCCGGGCGCCCCCAACACTCTTTATAAATTAATTAATTTCAGGGGTGCCTGGGTGGCTTGGTTGGTTAAGCATCTGACTCTTGGTTTCGGCTCAGGTCATGATCTCATGGTTTGAGGGATCAAGCCCTGCATTTTATTGGGGTTTAATTTCCACACAATAAAGTGCAATCATTCGAAGTTCTATAAGTTCTGACAAATTCTAGAGACCCATGTGATCTCCAGCGCAATCAAATATAGAGGATGGCCAGCACTGCAGAAAGTCCCCTCCTGCCCCTTTACAAACTGGTCCCAGACAACTGCCTACCTGCTTTTGTTTTATTTTTTATCGTTTTGATTTTTTTTTTATTTTCAGACTTTCATGAAATCATTGCTAAAATTTATTACACAGTGGGTCATCAATCAATTTTTAACGAATTTCTAAAGCTGAGCATGTTTATTGACCATAATTAAAATTAAGCTGTAATATCCAAAAACCAACCCTAAAACTCTCTTTTTAAAAAATATTTTTAAGAAGGTTATTTGTTTATTTATTTATTTATTTATTTATTTTTAATGTTTATTTATTTTATTTTATTTTTTAATTTTCTTTTTTCTTTTTTAAAATTTATATCCAAATTCATTAGCATCTAGTGCAACAATAATTTCAGGGGTAGATTCCTTAGTGCCCCTTCCCCACTTAGCCCATCCCCCCTCCCACAACCCCTCCAACAACCCTCAGTTTGTTCTCCATGTTTTTGAGCCTCTTCTGCTTTGCCTGCCTACCTGCTTTTTGTGACTGTGGACCACTTTCTTCTTTCTCTAGAGTTTCAGATACAGAGAATCATATAGAATCATTCGGATACAGACTATCATATAGTCTCCACAGTTTCTTTCACTCAACATGCTTTTGAGATTCATCCGTGTTGTTGAGTATACCAATAATTCCATTGGACGTACCATTTGTTCATTCATTCATTCCCTGATAGATATCAGGGAAATTTGCAGTGTTTGACTGTTATGAATAAAGCTGTTACGAACATAGGTTGTAAAAGCCTCTGTGTAATCATAGGTTTCCATTTCTCTTGGGCGTCACTTCGACACCTAAATTTTTTTCTTTTTAAAAATTATTTTGGGGCCCCTGGGTGGCTCAGTCGGTAAGTGTCTGACTTCGGCTCAGTTTGTGATCTCGCAGCTCATGAGTTTGAGCCCCACGTAGGGCTCTGTGCTGACAGTTCAGAGCCTGGAGCCTGCTTCAGATTCTGTGTCTCCGTCTCTCTCTGCCCCTCTGCATCTCACACTCTCTCTTTCTCTCTCAAATATAAAATAAACATTAAAAAAATAAAATTATTTTAAATGTATTTTTCCTTTAAAAAATATTTTAAAACTGAGAAATATTTACCTGCCACTGAGTTAGAAAGATATGCTCCTGTTTTCTTTTAGAAACTTTGTAATTTCACTCTTCACTTCTGGGTCTAGGATCCATCTCGAATTTTTGTGCGTGTATGTAGAAGGGATCAAGTTTTGTTTTTTTTTCCATATAGATATTCGGTTATTCTAACACCAGTTGAAAAGTCTTAACCTCATTGAATTGCATTGGCACCTTGTTGAAAATCAATTAACTCTACAGTGTGTGGCTCTATTTTTGGACTTCTCCATCTATTTAGGTCCCTTTATATTTCTTTCAGGAACATTTTGTAGTTTTTAGAATTCAAGTATGGTACCTTCTTGGTTAAATTTGTTCCTAAGGGTTTTTCTTTTGGATGTTATTGTAAATGGAATTGTTCTTTAAATGTCCTTTTTGCACTGTTTGTGGCTAGTGTATAGAAAGACAACTGATTTTTGTGTGTTGATTTTGTATTCTGTAACTTTGTGGGATTTATTTATTGTTTTTTTTTTTATAGGTATGTGCATAAGAGTGTAAATTCTTTAGAATTTTCTACACATAGGACCATGTATTATGTGACTAGAGATTGTTTTATTCCTTTCCAATTTGGATGCCTTTTATTTCATTTTCCTGTCTAATCATTGTGGCCTGAACTTCTAGTACTATGTCTAACAGAAGTGGCAAAAGTGGGAATCCTTGCCTTTGACCTTAAGGGAAAAGCTTTCAGCCTGTCACCACCGAGTATGATGTTAGCTGTGGGTTTTACGTATGTGTCCTTTATCTTGTTGGGACTCCCTCTTCCGTTCCTACTTTATGGAATTTTTTAGTTTTAATCATGGAAGAGTATGGAATTTTGTCAAATGCTCTTTCCACATCCATTGAACTAATAGTCATGTCCTCCTTCATTCTCTTGATGTATTTTGCATGGCTTGTTTTTCACATGTTGCATTCTGGGGAGAAACGACATTGGGTCGTAGTGTATAATTCTGTTAATATGCTGCCATATTCACTTTGCTAATAATTAATTGAGGGTTGTTGCATCTGTATCCATAAGGGCTGTTAGTCTCTAGTTTTCTTGTAGTGTCTTTCTCTGGCTTTGGTATCAGGGTAATTCTGGCCTTAGCAAGTATTCCCTCCTTTTCAGTTTTTCAGAGGAGTTTGAGAAGGATTGATGTTAATTCTTCCTTGAATGTTTGGTATAATTCACCAGTGAAGCCACCTGGTCCTGGCCTCTTCTTTGTTGGAGGTTTTTGATGACTGACTCAATCTCCTTACTTATTGTAGGTCTATCCAGATTTTTTATTTCTTTTTGGGTCAGTTATTACTTTGTGTGTTTCTAAGAATGCATCCATTTCAGCTAGGCTATCTAACTTGTCGACATACAGGTCTTTATAGTATTTTCCTCAAACCCTTTTTAGTTCCATGAAGTCAGTAGTAATGTCCCCGCTTTCATTTTTTATTTTGGTAACTTGACTCTTCCCTACTCTTTTGCTTAGTCAATCTAGCAAAAGATTTGTCAATTTTGTTGTCTTTTCTTTTTTTTTTAAATCTATTTATTTTGAGAGAGAGAGAGAGAGAGAGAGAGCGAGAGAGCCTGAGTGGGATTGGGGCAGAGACAGAGGGAGAGAGAGAATCCCAAGCAGGTTCTGCACAGTCAGTGAGGAGCCGAGCGTGGAACTTGAACCCATGAACCGCAAGATTATGACCTGAGCCAAAACCAAGAGTCAGATGCTTAACTGACTGAGCCACCCAGGCGCCCCTGTTGTTTTTTCAAAGAACCAACTTTTGGTTTTGTTGACTTTATTGTTTTTCTATTCTCTTTTTCATTTACCTCCACTTTAATCCCTATTATTTCCTTCCTTCTACTAACTTCGGGGTTAGTTACCTCTTCTTTGTCTTTTTCCTTAAGGTATAGAGTTAAATTACTCATTTGAGATCTTTCTTTTTTTGAATGTAGGCATTTACTGCTATGAATTTCCTACTGAGCACTGCCTTTGCTACATTCCTTATGTTTTGCTATGCTGTGTTTTCGTTTCATTTGTCTCTAAGTATTTTCTAATTTGCCTTGATTTCTTCTTTGAACCATTTAAGATTGTGTTGCTCGGGGCGCCTGGGTGGCTCAGTCGGTTGACTTTGGCTCAGGTCATGATCTCACGGTCTGTGAGTTCCAGCCCCGCGTCAGGCTCTGTGCTGACAGCTTAGATCCTGGAGCCTGCTTTGGATTCTGTGTCTCCCTCTCTCTCTCTGACCTTCCCCCATTCATGCTCTGTCTCTCTCTGTCTCAAAAATAAATAAACGTTAAAAAAAAAAGATTGTGTTGCTTAATTTCCATATATTTGCGGATTTCCCAGTTTTCCATCTGTTACTAATTTCCGGCTTCATTCCTTTGTGGTCAAAGAAGATATGATTTCAGTCTTTTAAGATTATTGAAACTTGTCTTGTGGCCCGATATATGGTTTATCTTGGAGAATGTTCCATGTGCCCTTGAGAAGCATGAGTATTCTGGTGTTGTTTACTGATGTGCTCTATGTAGGTCTGTTAGGTCTAATTGTTTTACAATGTTGTTCGTGTTCTCTTTTTCCTTGTTGACCCTCCATCTAGATGTTCTGTCCATTATTGAAAATGGGGTATTAAAGTCTCAAACTTTATCGTAAGATTGTCTATTTCTCCCTTCAATTCTGTCAATATTTGTTTTTTTCCCTTTTTTCTCCTTTTAAAAAAGTTTTTAATTCCAGCTAGTTAACACACAGTGTAATATTAGTTTTAAATGTATAATATAGTGATTCAACACTTCCATATATTACCTGTTGCTCATCACAAGTGCACCCCTTAGACCCCATCACCTATTTCCTTCATCCCCCAACCGCCTCCCCTCTGGTAACCATCAGTTTGCTCTCTATAGTTTAGAGTCTGTTTCTTGGTTTGTCTCTCTTTTTCCCCCTTTCCTCATTTGTTTTGTTTCTTAAATTCCACATATGAGTGAAATCATATGGTATTTGCCTTTCTCTGACTGACTTATTTCATCTAGCATAATACTCTCTAGCTCCATTTGTGTCATTGTCAATTCTGTCAATATTTGCTTCATATATTTTGGGACTCTTTTGTGAATAAATGTTTATAATTGTTGTAGTTTCTTGATGAATTAATTCTTTTACTGATATATCATGTCTTTATTTGTCTGGTATAATAGTTTTGACTTAAAGTTTGTTTTGTTGCATGTTAGTATAACTATCCCAGCTCTCTTGGTTAGAGTTTGCATGGAAAATCTTTTCCTTCCTTTCACTTTCCACCTATTTGTGTCCTTGTCTCTAAAGTGAGTCTTTTGCAGGCAATATATAGTTGAATTATTATTTAAAAATCCCATTTTGCCAATCTCTACCTTTTGATTGGGGAGTTTAGTCCATTTACATTTAAAGTTATTACTGATAAGGATGACTTATCATCCTTATTATATGGCTTCTTCTGCTATTTTCCTGTTTGCTGTATGTCTTTTGTTCCTCATTTCCTCCTTATTGTTTTCTTTTGTGTTTGATTTTTTTATAGTGAACTGTTTTTATTCCTTTCTCATTTCCTTTTGTATATATCTTTTTTGTGTGTGTGAAGTTTATTCATTTATTTTGAGAGAGAGAGAGAAAACAGGAATTGGGGAGGAGCAGAAAAGGAGAGAGAGAGAATCCCAAGCAGGCTCCACCCTGTCAGGACTGAACCCAATGCAGGGCTCAAACCCATGAACCATGAGATCATGACCTGAACTGAGGTCAGATGCTTAACTGACTGAGCCATCCAGCTGCCCCATTGTGTGTATCTCTTATATTTTTTCCTAGTGATTACCATGGAGGTTACAATTAATATCCTGAATTTATAATAATTTCACTTGAGTTGAAATCGACTTAGCTTCAACAACACACACAAACTCTTTTATACAGTTCTGTCCCTCCACCTTTATATCATTGTCAACTACATCTCTATGCATTGTGTACCCATTAACATAGATTTATAATTTTTTTAATGTTTATTTATTTTTGAGAGAGAGAGAGCAAACAGGGGAGGGGAAGAGAGAGAGGGAGACACAGAATCTGAAGCAGTCTCCAGGCTCTGAGCTGTCAGCACAGAGCCTGATGTGGGGCTCAAACCCACAAACTGTGAGATCATGACCTGAGCTGAAGTCAGATGCTTAAACAACTAAGCCACCCAGGCACCCCTAGATTTATAATTTTTAAAATGATTTTGCCTTTAAATCTTATGGGAAATAAAAAGAGGAGTTATAATCCAAAACTGTAATACTATTGACTTTTTTTTTTTTTCGAGAGAGAGAGAGAGAGAAGAGGAGAGGGACAGAGGGAGAAGGATTGAATCTTTTTTTTAATGTTTATTTTTTTTTTGAGAGAGAGAATACAAATAGGGAGGGGCAGAGAGAGGGAGACACCGAATCTGAAGCAGGTTCCAGGCTCTGAGGTGTCAGCACAGAGCCCGATGTGGGGCTTGAACTCATGAACCATGAGATCATGACCTGGGCTGAAGTTGGATGCTTAACTGACTGAGCCACCCAGGCACCCCATAATACTACTGACTTTTATATTTACCTATGTAGTTATATATACTAGAGTTTTTATGTCTTTATATGATTTCAAATTACTATCTAATGTCATTTCAACCTGAAGGACTCCCTTTAACCCTTCTCATAGGGCAAGTTTACTAGCAATGAACTTCTTCAGGTTTTGTTTACCTGAAAATGTCTTAATTTTGCCTTAGTTTTTTTGAAGGATAATTTTGCTGGGTATAAACTTTCTTTCAGCACTTTAATCGTCCCTCTCCTTTCTGGCCTCCATAGTATGTGATGAGAAATCAACTTTTACTCTTGTTGTGGATTCTTTCTCTCCTTGCTGCTTTCAAGAATTTAAAAATTCTTTGTCTTTTGACAGTTATGATTTGTCTCAGTGTGGATTTCTTTTAGTTTATCTTACTAGATGTTCTTTGAGCTTCTTGGATTTATTGATTCATGTATTTCATCAAATTTGGGAAGTTTTTGACCATTATTTCCCAAATATTTCTTTCTGCCTCCCTTTCTCTCTCTTATCCTTCTGGAACTCCCATAATGCATATGTTGATCTGTTTGATGGTGTCCCACAGGTTTCTTAGGCCCTGTTTACTTTTCTTCATTCTATTTTCTTTCTGTTCCTTAGACTAGATCATTTCAATGGTCCTATATTCAAATTTATTATTTTTTTATTCTGCATGCTCAAATCTGCTGTTGGATCCCTCTAGTGGATTTTTCACTTTGGTCATTATACTTTTCAGTTCTAGAATTTCTTTCTGGTTCTTTTTATTTTTATTTTTTAAAATTCTTCCTCACTTATGTCTTCATACCTTCAAGGATCATGTATCATTTGCTCACATTTCTTTTTCTTTCTTTTTACTCAAAAAATTTTAATGTTTATTTATTTTTGAGAGAGAGAAAGACAGAGCACGAGTAGGGGAGTACAGAAAAAGAGGGGGAACACAGAATCTAAAGCAGCTCCAAGCTCCAAGCTCTCAGCATAGAGCCTGATGCAGGGTTTGAACTCATGGACTGTGAGATCATGACCTAAGCCAAAGTCAGATGCTTAACCAACTGAGCCACCCAGGTGCCCCTCTTTCTGGTTCTTTTAAAAAATAATTTCTATATCTTTTTTGATACAGATAATTTCTATATCTTTTTTGCTCTTATCTTGTTAATCTATTGCTTTCTTAATTTCCTTGAATCTTTGTTCATAGTTTTTCTTAGCTCTTTGAGCATATTTAAACCAGTAGATTTAAAGTCTTTATCTAGTAAGTCTAATGTCTGAGCTTCCTCAGGGGTGGTTTTGATTTTTTTTTCCCTTTGAATGGGCTATACTCTCCCGATTCTTTGTATGCCTTATAATTTTTGTTGAAAACTAGGCATTTTGAATGTTATAATGCAGTGCCTTTAGAAATCAGACACTCTCTTTCCTCCATGGTTTGCTTTTGTTGGCTTTTGATGGCTTCAGTTGTCCATTTGTTTAGTTTCGGCTTTTCCAAATTAGTTTTGCAAAGATTGTATTCTTTATTGTGTGCAGTCTCCAAAGTATGTTTTGTTATCTCAGTGGTCAGCCAGTGACCACACAGAGATTTCCTTTATGCCTGGATCCAAAAAGAAAAAAAAAGTAGTATTCCCTTAGTCTTTGTAGCTTGGCTGTGAGCAGTGACACTCCTTCTGTGCTAAACCACAATTCTGCCTTAGCTTTCACCTTCTCCTTGTGTGGAGCCCACAGAGTCACCAGAGGTGACTCAGGTCTTTTCTGAGTATGCATTCCATTCTGGGCATACACACTGCACTCTGTTTACCCTAATATGTTCAGTGACCTTTCTGAGTCCTTATTCCCCTATAGCCTTCCTTCTTTGTCTCCTTCTTTTCAGGATTTTGGGTTCTGCCAGCCACTTATGCCATCTGCTATCCTTTGCCCCAGGAAGATATGGGGTTATATGACTTTAAATCTTTCCACAGATGGTGCTGCTAAGTGGAAAGCTGTTCCAGCCTGGCAGGGGGTGGGGTGGGGCATGAAACAAAAGTCAACCTCTGAGGCATCCCTCAGGGAACCACCAGACAGGTCAAACACACAATTGCAGTATTTTAAGACCAAGGTCTGTGTTAGTTTCCTGACACCAGCAAGGCTGTGATCCTCACAGCCACCATGTTGGGAAATGAGAAATGACACTCACATGGACGAAAATGCCACAATGTTCTCTTATTAAAATTCAATTTTCCTTTTTTTCTTCAATAAGCATCTTCCTGGTTTCTGTAAATTTTGGATTAGATTCCAGAGCCCCCCCCCCCCCCCCCGCAAAGGCTGATTAAGTCCATCTTTGCCACCTTATGGTTGTTTCAGTGGAGTGACTGATTCTTTCAATGTTGTACTCCACCGTTTTCCATGATGTCACCAGGTTTCTCTCCTTTCTTCACTTTGCATTCTTTTTTTTTTTTGAACACATTTATTTATTTTTGAGACAGAGAGAGACAGAGCATGAACAGGGGAGGGGCAGAGAGAGAGGGAGACACAGAATCCGAAGCAGGCTCCAGGCTCTGAGCGGTCAGCACAGAGCCTAACGTGTGGCTTGAACTCACAGACCGTGAGATCGTGACCTGAGACGAAGTCGGATGCTTAACCGACTGAGCCACCCAGGCGTCCCTTCACTTTGCATTCTTATTGAGGTAAACAACAAAATGTACAAATCTTGAGCATACGGTTTGATGAATTTTACATACGCCTGCACTCATGCAGCCACCACTCAGATCAAGACACAAAATATTTTCAGTTCCTCAGAAGTTTTCTTCATTCCCCTTTCAAGAGAGTTAACCTGCTCTCTCAGTAAACATAATTATGACTTCTATTGCTCTAAATTCATTTTACCTGTCATAGAAAACTTTATACATGGGATCAAGTCATGGGTACTCTGAGTGTGGCTACTTTTGCCTAGTCTAATGTTTTTAGGATTCATCCATGTTATTGCATGTAGCTGAAGTTGATTCATTTTTTATTAATGAAACAATTCCACTGTATGACTATATCATGATTTATTTATTCATTCATCAATTGATAGGCATTTAGGTGGTTGCCACTGTGGGCTATTATGAATAGAGCTCTATGAGCATTCTTGCATGTGTCTTTTGTTGGATATGATGTATGGATTTTTCTCTCTTTGGCATATGTTTGGGAGAAGATTCCCTAGGTCATTTAACTCTTGAGGGATGCCCTGTTCTCCATACCCAGTGGCCTTTTCTCTGTATCCATCCAGCTTGATCTCTGGTTTGGCCTTCTTCTTCTTGAACCCCACAACTCCCAAGAATTCTATGACTTTGCCCCGCTAGCTTCTCTCCACCCTATTGAGTTCATTTGTGGGTCCTTTGACTCTTCCTGAGCCCCACCTGGGGCTCTCCAGCACCCAGACCCTTTTGAGCCCCTTTCTCCATCAGATTTAGCTGTCTGTCTTGACCATCTCATCTCTTTCCAAAGCCTCATGATCCATAGGCAATCCAGTGACTATGGAACCTGAAGCTTGACCTTCAGCCCTACCTTCCCTTCTAGGAGTGAGCTATTGGCCAACGGCTTGGTGGACGTCTCTGCTTAGGTGGCCCCAGACCCCTCACAATCCACACTTTCCCCACTGCCCTTTCCATTGTCCCTCAGCTTGTCCTCTCCCCTCCACGGTGCCCACCTGAAGATTGCTCCAGTTTTCCTATAGCCACACACGTCTGGGTCCCCAATTCCTGCACTCTGTCCATTGCCTTTCCCCCAGACACCAATCTGGAGAACCCAAGTACACTGGCATCTCTCCAATGTCTTGGGGAATCTCCCTTCCTTTCTAGCCATGGCTGCTGCCCCAGTTCAAGCCTTAGCATCCCTTTTCAACACTCCTTTATAGGCTTCCAACTTCTAGCCTTGCCTTTGCTAATTGACTTGGCCTGCAGCTCCAGACGTGGCCCCCAAAGCTGGCTCTGGCCATGTCTGCCTCAGCGGTGAGGCCAGGCTCAAGGTCCTGGTTTTAGGCCTGGGCTGCAGCTGAGCCAGCTTTGGGCGCCATTCCTTAGGGCCGATCGTGCATGGCGGACACGCTCTGTGGCCCGGGCTCACAGACAGGTTTTTCAAGTTAGGATTTGGAAGGGGCTCTAGCGCTGGTTGCAGTTCACAGCTCATGAGGTGCAGGAGAGCCCCTGTGTGAGATCATCTTTTCTGGGGCGGCCGGATTCAGGACTGAGCCGGCTGGGGAGGTAGCTTGGAAAATTTCACACTCGGCCTTGCCATTTGGCTGGCCTCCAGGTGTTTGGCAGCTCAGGTGACTCATGGTGAGGCCTCAGTCAACCCATCCTTCCAGCAAATACTGCCGGACCTGGGGCCACCTCAAGATGGGTCACGAACATGGAGCTCAACGGGGAACTCTGAGAGGCAGACCCTAATAGGAGGGGCTTGTGCTCTTGTTGGGGAAAGGAGATTCATAAGGAAGCAATGAGAGAACAAGGGTGGAGGGACATTTGGGGGAGGGAGATGGTGTTCAAGATTGGAAAGCTAACTTATTTGAGCTATAACATGTCCACTACCCTTTGGAAGGACACAGTAATACCTCTGAGAGAGATGACATCTCACCATGGCTAAAAGCATGGGATCTGGAACCAGATTGCCTGAGGCCAACATCTAGCTCTATGGCTTGCGAGCTGTGTGACCTTAGGTAAGTTGCTTAAACTCTCTGAGCCTCTGGGGCGCCTGGGTGGCGCAGTCGGTTAAGTGTCCGACTTCAGCCAGGTCACGATCTCGCGGTCCGTGAGTTCGAGCCCCGCGTCAGGCTCTGGGCTGATGGCTCGGAGCCTGGAGCCTGTTTCTGATTCTGTGTCTCCCTCTCTCTCTGCCCCTCCCCCGTTCGTGCTCTGTCTCTCTCTGTCCTAAAAATAAATTGAAAAAAAAAATTAAAAAAAAAAAAAACTCTCTGAGCCTCTATCTCTTCATGTAAAAGTTGAAATACCAATAATAACACCCATCTACCTACCTCATCAGATATTTGTGATCATTAAATATGTTAACAGAAGTGAAGCATTCAGGGCACTGCCTGACACCTAGTTGATGCTCAACAAACATCGGCATTGTTATTACTGTCCTTACCCCCGCCTACCTCTCCACCATTCCTTCCCTGCATGCATTGACTACTCCAGCCCCACAGTGGTACTTTTGGCTCTCTCTGTCTACACTCCTGCACCTCCTTCAGACCCAGCTCAAAAACCACTTCTGGGAAGACTTCCCCGACCCTCGGGTCCTTTCTTTCTGTTGTGTCAACACTTGCCCTTTTTAATTTTAAACATGTGTTTACCTGTTCTGGCCTTTTCACCAGCTGGTGAGCAACTTGAGAGCAAGTCTGTGTCTAAACCATTTCCTTGTTCCTAGCACCCCACGCCTCTGGAGCTAGCCCTGATAGCCACCTAATAACCTTTTGTTGGATAAGTAATTGAAGGAACTGATGACACATGATAAGAAAACCCGGTAGAACGCTGACAGAGAATCCTAAAATGCGGCAGGTGCCGTGTCGTTTTTTGACCAGGCATAAACTGGCAATGGTGTTGCCTGGAGTCAAGGCTGTGCAGAGGCCATGTTGTGTGCTCCTTTATGTGGCAGTGGTCAGGGCAGACTTCCTGGAGAAGGAGGAGTGGGAGTGACGACCCCAAGCTGGCTCCAACTGGCTCCAAAGATGTCAGGCTCTGTGGGATAGGCAGCTGGTGCCCCTATGATTTGCCCTGGGCCACTCTGCTGACACTTTGGGACCAGGGGAGCTTGGAAGAGTGTAGTTCCTCATCTCTGGTCCGAGGAAAGGGCTCAAATGTGAGATGATGGTGGTGAAGACCAGCCCCCATCCCCCGACACAGACGGAACCTCTTAGAATGGATTTCACGCTCCCTGTTCTAATGCGGACCGTCTCCGCTCTGCTTTGGAAAAACAGAGGCCTCGCTCCAGCCTCCTGAAACCAATTGGAAACAAATCTAAAATCCTTATCCCTCCCCCAACATCTGTGGAGGCCAAAAAAAGGCAGAGCAAGGGAGAACAGAATTGCCAAGGGGCTCGGGACCCCACTCCCTGCAGTGAGCAGAGTGGCCACTTCCCTTGGGTGGGTGGGAGCCAGCTCTGATGATCTCTCCAAAGCCACACTCCCCAGCTGTCTGTCCATCCTGCTTGTTCACCAGGGAGGTTATGGACGGGGCCCAAGAAAGCCATTGCTGGACATAGAGCAAAAGCCACACTCCCCCTCTGCAGTACTGATGTCGGCCTCGTCTATAAAGTCTGTGCTCCACAGCCTTCTGTCCTGGCCCTGGTCCCCACTGCTCTTACTTATGCGCTGTCTTCTCCCCAGTGGCCTGACTGTCACCCAGGTGGGGCTGAGAAGCCTGGCTTTGCCCCTCCACTGTCTGGATGACCTTGGCAAGTCTTTGCATCTCTGAGCCACTGTTTCTTGGTGGGTAAGATGGAGAGAGAGAGAGAGAGAGAGAGATCACCTGTGTGAGGTGGGAGGCAGCCCCATGAGGGGGTATAGAAAGGGATTCATGTAAGTTATTACCATCACGCTTGTCCATCTCTGGTTCTGAGCCTCACCTCTGTTCATCCAGTTCCTTGCCATTCATGGTCCAACTCTGGGCTGTTCGTCCCAGGAAACTTCCCTGGACCACTGTACCCCTCATGGATGCCTTGTTGGTATTGCACTCAGTACCATTCAGAACTTACCACGCACACCTGCTTATATTTACATGTCTGGTTAGTTTTTTTTCTGAAAAACATGACATTGGAGGTCAAAGGTCTGGGTTTGAGTCTCTGCTCCATCCCTGCTGGTTAGCTGAGTCAGGAAGGTGGCCCGTATTCTCTCTCCAAGTCCCAAGTTCCTCCTTTATAAGCAGATGTGGTTACGATCGTGCCCACTTCCCAGACTTCTTATGGGGCGCCAATGGGACACATGCATGTGAAAGCATTCTGTAAACTATAAAAAGTACTTGGTCATGTTGCTTCTTTCTGTTTCTAGTTTGATGTACGTTCCCCATGGGAAAGACCTGCTTCTGCTGAGCCAGGAGGGTTAGGCTGGGAGGGTATGGTCCCATGCGGGTGCCCAGTGAGTGGCCCTACTGGAGCCCATATGAGGGAAGCCCTTGTGCCCTGGTGGGAGTGGGCCAAGAGTGGTGGCCTGGTGTGACCCAGATGGCCCACAGGAGCACTGGCAGGAGGAGGCAGCAGTGGCGACCCTGGGGAGGGATTTCCGGCCTTGGTCCCAGTCTAAAGACATCCAGATGGTCTCTTGAAAGATGTTACCCAGGAAGCCAGTTGCCAGACATGAAGACTCTGAAAGGAGGTCCAAAGAGACACAACCAGAGGACACAAGAGGACACATTTGATCACTGAAACATGAAAAAACAATCGAAACTTTGGATTGCCCAAAGCCCAGCTAGAAACCGCCAAAATATAAACACCCAGTGGTAAACAGAGCACAGCGATTGGATTGTGAAATGGAGTGCCAGAAAATTTGAAATAATTGAATTATAAAAATTCATAATTGTGAAAATGATGGAGAAAGGCTGCCTGGTGTAACGGGGTGGGGGGAGAGAGGGCTGGACTGGAGGAGGACGTCTTCCTGAGTGATACACCCAGGTGGGACTGGGTCTGTGTCCCCTCCGTGTGCCCCAGGTCCAGCCAGAAACTAGGTCCAGAGTCGGCATCAGTGAGGTCCTGCAGACCTCAGACATGCAGCCCAGCCCTTGAAGATAACAGCTGTGGATGGGTCGTGTAGGCCAAGTGTTTGGACTTGAGCTGTAGTGAAGCAAAGATCTGGGGGGTGGTACCTGAAGTAAACAAACTAGGGATGGAGGGAGGAAGTCACAACGTAATAAAGAGACAGATGTCTAGGAGTGGGTGATGGGCTGGGGATTGCAGACGGAGGGTGGCGGTGGTGGTTGGAGATGATCCTCGCATTTGGGGATCAGGAGATATGGTGGGTAGGGAACAGGAAGAGTAGGCTTGGAACAGAAAAGGGTAAAAGGATGATCTCAGTGTGGGGTTGATGGAGGCTGAGGTGGGCAGGCCAGCTGGACATGTCTATGGGAGTCTGGAGAAACAGGCTGAGGTCAGAAGAATACACTGGAGTTTCAGCCTTGGGAGTGGTCTGAGTTGGGTTTCTTACAAGCAGACCCTGAGATGCGATTTATGCGCAAATCATTTATTCAGAAATTGTTCCTCGGGGCCCCAGAGTGGCTCACTCTGTTAAGCGTCTGCCTCTTGATTTTGCCTCAGGTTGGGATCTCACGGTTCATGAGTTTGAGTCCCGGGTCGGGCTCCGCACTGTGTCAGCGAGAAGCCTGCTTGGAATTCTCTCTCCCTCTCTTGCTGCCCCTTCCTGGCTTGTTGTCTCGCTCTCTCTCTCTCTCTCTCTCATAAAATGAATAAATAAACTTAAAAAAAAAAAAAGAAAGAAAGTGCTCCTAGGGAAAGCTAGCAGGGGGACAGGAGGACCTATCAAGCAAAAGGCTGATCTCAGGATGAGCCCCAGGAGCCTGATCCCGAGGGGACTCTGGAGTGGGTGTTATACATCTTGGCCCGAGGCAGGCAAGCTGGACTCTCCTGAGTGTGACTGTTTCTGCAAGTGCCAGTCAGTTGGGGACTGCGGCAACGGGAGGTGAGAAATTCCTGGCACCCTGGCCGTCTGCAAGTGCAGGAAAGCCCACTCCACAGCCCACAGGGACAGTCCTCCAGAAAGATCCATGAGCCGGTTGTTGGAAGAGAACCTACCAAGGCCAGGGACACAGAGGGGGTCTCCGACTTCTGCCACGTAGGAAGTGCATTGTGTCTGCTCCCCAAGTCAGCAGTGCACTGACAGTCATTGAAGCTGATTGAAGCAAAAGAAGGAATTTGTTGGCCCAGGTAGCTGGGAAGTCCAAGGGTGCGGCCAGATCCTGGGGCGGAAATGATGTCACTGGGTTTCTCTCCCTCCAGCTTTCTGCGTGGCCCCCAGCGTCCATCGGTGTCTCTCTCTGACAAGCTGTCTCCAGGAGTCGGGAAAACTGGCATCTAGCAGCCCCCGGGCACCATTCTCAGAAGTCCCAGTACGAAAGGAAGAGACACCCTTCCTCCCAGCTGCCAAATGCAAATCTCAGAGAAGATTAATTTTTCTTGCTGGGCTTCCCTGCCCGTCCCTGAGCCAATCACTGTGGTGCATCTGGTCCTGAAAGGACCAGGAAAGGGACACCGTCCACTTCCTGGGTCTCTGTCTGTCTCTGTGTCTCCCTTTCCCTTTGTATTTCACTCAGGCCCTAGTCACATGCCTACCTCTATGAGGGGGGACAGGGAAGGGCCAGCCCCTCCAAACCAGTTGAAATGGATTCCCCATGAAATAAAAGGGGGTTCAGTTACTGAAGATGGAGGTGCCAGCTGATGACAATGACGTCCTTTCCAACCTGGGCTGGGGGGAGGCTTCTGTTTCTGAAATGGAGAGGACCCCCTAAAGACCTCTGGGAAGGTTAGGGTGGATCTTGGGTGGAGGTAATGGAAAAATGGAGAGCCATCTAAGTCCTGCCCTTGAGAGAGGGAGAGATGAAGAACAGGCTTTGGCCGGGAGGCTGGAGCTGTCTGGGATCTGGCCTGGGACAGGAGAAGGGGCAGGAGCAGGCTCTACATTGAGGCCCAAGGGGTCCGGTCTTGGGTTTGGGGAGGTGGCTCCTGAGAGCTAGCTCATGGCACGGAGAGGAACAGACACGCGCCATATCCAGCTGAAAACGAGAGGCTGGGCAGAGCTGGTAAGAACAGCTTTCGGCTGCGGGGCTGTTCCAGCAGTCAGGCAGGAAGGACAGAGCTGGCGTCCGAGGGCAGGCTGGCTCGACGTTGACCCTGAAGTTCCAGCTCTGCTGGTGGGCATGATGGGCTCCGTCAGTGCCTGGAGCCCTGGGGTGGGAGTCAGCCCCCAGATTCAGGGGAGGGGGGCAAAGAGTGGGCCATTCTTACAGGACCAGAAAGTAGACTAGTGGTTGCTTAGGGCTGGGAGGGACTGGGAGAGGGGCCGGGAGTGATAGCTAGGACACAGGATTTCTTTTTTTTTTTTTAATGTTTATTTATTTTGAGAGAGAGAGAGAGAGAGAGCATAAGCAGGGAAGGGGCAGACAGAGGGGGAGAGAGAGAGAATCCCAAGCAGGCTCTACGCTGTCAGCACAGAGCCCGACACAGGGCTCGATCCCATGAACATGAGATCATAACTTGAGCTGATGTCAAGAGTCGGACACTTCGCTGACTGAGCCACCCAGGTGCGCCAGGGTTTCTTTGTGAGGTGATGAGAATGTTCTAGAATGAACTGTGCTAATGATTACACAAAGCTGCGAGTATATTAAAGACCACCGAATTGTACATTTGGAATATGTGAGTTGTATGGCATGTGAGTCATATCTTAATAAAGTGGAGTGGGTTTTCTCGGTTAGAGGCGTAAAGGCAGCTATGGTTCACATGGCCCCTAGGCTCTGGGTGTGGGACCAACTTCAGACCCCATCTTCTTCTTCCTTTTTCTTTTTAATTTCTATTTATTTTTGAGAGACAGAGAGAGAGAGAGAGCACGAGTGGGGAAGGGGCAGAGAGCGAAGGAGACAGAGAATCCGAAGCAGGCTCCGTGCAGTCAGCACAGAGCCTGACGCGGGGCTCGAACTCACGAACCGTGAGATCATGACCCGAGCCGAAGTTGGCCGCTCAACCAGCTAAGCCACCCAGGCGCCTCCAGACCCCACCTTCCGGTGGGACAACGGAGAGGACTGGTCTGTCTGAACCTGCTTGTCTGCAATAGCTCCCCACTGGTGTGCCCACTTTCCTCCGTAGTCAGGGCGCCTTTGCGAATGCAAATGTACTCATATCACTGCGTGACTGACCTGAACGTCTGGCCTGCTGACTGCCCATCCTGACCCTTTTTCCATTCTTTGAACTTGATATGGCCTCAGGTCTTTTGCATTTCCTATTCTTTGTGACCCAAACTCTGTTCTCCTCTTTTGACCCAAGAAATGTATTTCCTTTTTCCTCTCCAACCGAGCACTTATTTCGTGCATAATTATACATTCCAGTCGGTTGGTTTGGAAAGCAAGCTCTCTGGGTATATGTGTGCTCACCCTGACTCATAACACTCAATAAAAATGTGTGAAATTAGTGAAGGAATATTCTCTCTGCCCTGGGGAGGCTGGAGCCTGCAGAGGAAGTCTCTGTGAGACAGTCGGGTGTGGGCAGACAGGATGAGCAGGTGAGTCCCATCTACCCAGGTCATAGCCCAGTGATTATTGGTGGCGCTGGGCCCTGAGGTCACATGTCTTTCTGTGGCCACTACCCAGGAGGGCAGAAAGTCCAGCAAGAGTGGGGCCCCTGTTGCAGCCGCTGCACTTTTGCGGGCTGGAGGCAGGGGCTGTCCTCAGACTACAGCAGGGAGGCTCCAAGGGCAAGGAGATGCCTCGGCCTGGAAAATCACATCACGAGATCGAGGCTGGCCCTGGGACAAGGCAGGGAAAGTGCTGAGAGGCTGGCGTTCCAAGAGACACAAGCGGAGAGTCTAATTCTTGGAAAGTGGAAACCCCCAGGGGAGCCGAAGTGGGTCTTTGAGCTGCTGGCGAGCACCATTCTGGCTTTGGGACCATCCCGAGTGGTGAAAACAGAGCGGCTGGAGATTTTGGCCACCTCGCAGTGTGGACAGGACAGTGAGGTCCAAGGACAGGAGCCATCCTCCAAGGCTGCGCGAGCTGGAACTCGGGCCCAGGTATCCTGGCTCCTGGCCCGGCCTCTTTTCTCTCTGCCAGGCCACCGCTGCCTCTTCCAAATGGGAAAATCCACGTGGCATTTCTCCTTGATTCTGGAAGGGATAATATAGCGTGTGTGTGGACCATCGCAAGCCTGACTGTGTAAAGTGGATTTATCTCCCTGAGCATCCTTGGCTGGGGTGATTCTCCAAAGCATCTCTATCCTCTGCGTCCCCGCAGGCTGCCGTTGCCAATTTGCTTTATTGTTTTTTGAGACTTTTAATCTAGGAATAACTTTGAACTTACAGAAATGTTGCAAGAATGTTATACGGAACGCCCACTGATTTTCTTTTTAACCTAGATTTGTCACTACTGTACATTTTGCCCATTTGCTTTATCATCTAATCTCCCCCAATGCAGACATACACACACAGACACACATTAAAAACGGAGTTCGTACTGATACATCTATTCAGCCACCTAGTATACTTCTAGGCTACTCCTTATCATGTGCCTCTGTTCCTCTTCTCCAACAATGAGAAGCCTGGCTCCCACTTTCCACTCATTTGCTCAAGCCCAGAATATAAGAAAATAGTTTCAGAGCTGATGACCCGTATCACCGTAATAGGGCAAACCCGCCAACTGGAACTCAATATTTATTTACATTGCCCTAAGATAAAAGCTAATACAGAAAACACACGATTCTGAAGTGTCTACTTTGCTGAGTTTTCACAAATACATACACTTATGTTTCCCATAGCCCAATTGCCTTGGGTATCTCAGGCAAATATAACAAAATACCATAGACATTTCTTTCCCATGGTTCTCCTGAGAAATCCAAGATCAAGGTGACAGCAGATTCAGTTCTTGGTGAGGACTCTCTTCCTGGTTTGTAGATGGCTGTCTTCTTGTAGTGTCCTCACATGACAGGAAGAGAAAGGGAGAGAGAGGGAGAGAGCGCGCTAAAGTTCTGGTCTCTTTTATCTTCTTACAAGGTGGCTAATCCCATAATGGAAGCCTCACCGTCATGACTTCATCTAACCCTAATTACTTCCCCAAAGCCTCACCTCCAAACGCCATCACATTGAGGGGTTAGGGCTTCAACATATGAATTTTGGAGGGACACAAATATTCAGTCCGTAACACCAGTCGAGGTAGAGAACACTTCCATCATTTCAGAATATTCTCTAGGGTAACTAACTAAAAGTGAAATGGCTGGGTGGTAAGGGAAGTGTATGTCTAACCAAACAAGAAATCATCCAATCTTTTCTTACAGCATTTGTCTTTTTACATTTCTGCTAACAATGAAGGAGATTGTTGTTCCACATTCTCACCAACATTTGGTATTGTCAGTCTTTTAAATTTTAGCCTGTAGATAGGATCATACAGTATACATCCTTTTTCAGCCAAATAGGTATGCAGTGGTATCTCACTGCCATTTTAATTTGCATTTCCTGCAGACCAACTATGTTGAGTATACTATCATTTATAAAACTACCTTTGAGAAGTATTTAATTTTAGAGTTTTTGCCTGTTTTTTAATTGGGTTTATTTTATTATTATTATTATTATTACTTTATTTAATGTTTATTTATTTTTGAGTGAGACAGAGAGAGAGAGAGAGAGACAAAGCATGAGTGGGGGAGGGGCAGAGAGAGAGAGAGGGAGACACAGAATCTGAAGCAGGCTCCAGGCTCTGAGCTGTCAGCACAGAGCTGGATGCAGGGCTCAAACCCATGAGCTGTGAGATCATGACCTGAGCTGAAGTTGAACGCTTAACCAACTGAGCCACCCGGGTGCCCCGAGTTGTTTATTTTTTATTATTGATTTGTAGGCGTTCTTTATATATACTTGGTATAAGTCCTTTGTCAGATATATATTTTGCAAATATTTTCTACTGAGTCTGTGGCCTATTTTCTTATTGGTGACTTTTTATTGTAGTAAAAAGCACAAACATAAAATTTACCATCTCACTACTTTCTTTTCTTTTTTAGTGCTTTTTATTTTTGAGAGAGAAAGAGTGTAAGCCAGGGAAGGACAGAGAGAGAGAGGGAGACAGAGAATCTGAAGCGGGCTCTGTGCAGTCAGCAGTCTGATGCAGGGCTTGAACTCATGAACCAATGAGATCATGACCTGAGCCAAAGTCAGACATTTAACTGACTGAACCACCCAGATGCCCCTTTAACTTTTCAAATGTAAAATCCAGTGGCATTTAGTACATTCAAAATATTGTGCAACCATCACTACTAATTCCATTTTCATCACCCCCAAAGGAAACCCAATACCCATTAAACTATCACTCATCATTCTCCCATTTTCCAACCTCCTGCAGCCATTCATCTACTTTCTGTCTCCATAGATTTCACTGTTTCATGTGAATGGAGTCATAAGTGGTCTTTCGTGTCTGGCTTCTTTCATTAACATAATGTTTTTCAAGGTTCATCCACATTGTAGAAAGTATTGAAATTCCATTCCTTTTTATGGCTGAAGAATATTCCATTGTATGAATATATCACAATTTGTGTGCCTACTCATCAGTTAATGGGCATTTGTGTCATTTCCATCTTTTGACTATTACGAATAACTCCACTATGAACATTTATGTACACGTTTTCTTGTGAACAGGTTTCAGTTCTCTTGGATGTATACCTAAGAATGGAATTGCTAGGTCATAGGGTAATTCTATGTTTAACTAACTGAAAATTGCCACACTGTTTTCCACTGTGGCTATACCATTTAACATTCCCACTAGCAGTATATAGAGAGTTCTCATTTCTTCACAACCTCACCAAAACTTATTTTCCATGTTTGGATTATAGCCATCCTTGTGGGTGTGAAATAGTGTCTCAATGGAGTTTTGATTTATATTTCCCTAATGACTAATGATGCTAAGCATCTTTTCATGTGATGTTTTGCCATTTATGTATTTTATTCGGAGAAATGTCTGTTCAAGTCTTTTTTGTTATTGCATTGTAAGAGTTCTTTATATATCCTGGATACTAGATCCTTACCAAAGGTGTGATTTAAAAATATTTTTTTCCCTTCTGTGGATTGTTTTTCAACGTCCTTGATAATATCCTTTGATGTACAGAAGTTTTAACTTTTGATGAAATTCCATTTATCTTTCTCTCTCTCTCTCTCTCTCTTTTTCTTTTTTTAAAAAAAATTTTTTTTCAACGTTTTTTATTTATTTTTGGGACAGAGAGAGACAGAGCATGAACGGGGGAGGGGCAGAGAGAGAGAGGGAGACACAGAATCGGAAACAGGCTCCAGGCTCCGAGCCATCAGCCCAGAGCCTGACGCGGGGCTCGAACTCACAGACCGCGAGATCGTGACCTGGCTGAAGTCGGACGCCCAACCGACTGCGCCACCCAGGCGCCCCTCTCTCTCTCTTTTTCTTTTTGCTTGTGCCTTTGGTGTCACATCTAGGAAAAACATTGGTAAATCCAGCGTCATAAAGATTTACCCCTATGTTTATTCCCTAAGAGTCTTATAGTTTTAGCTCTCAGAAACCAATAAGCCAACAAGAAATTACCCAAATTTCAAATGGGCAAGTGGTTTGAATAGACATTTCTCCAAAGAAGATATACAAATGGGCAATAAACACACGAAAAGATGCCCTATATCATTAATCACTAGGGAAATGTGAATTAAAACCATAATGAATACTAATTTTTACCCACTAAGATGACTATACTCAGAAAGAGGGACGATAACAAGTGTTGTTTAGGATATGGAGAAATTGGAGCCTTCATACATTGCAGGTGGGAATGTAGAATGCAGTCCCCATGGAAATGTTTAGCAGTTCCTCAAAAAGCTAAAACAGATACCCTATGACCTGGCAATTCCATCCCATTTCAATGGGTTGTTTTTTTCACTCCACTAGTATTGTTCTTCGATGCACAAAAGTTTTAAATTTTGCCCAAGTTCAATTTGTCTTTTTTTTTTCCCTTTGGGGCTTGAGATTTTGGTATCCTACCCAAGAAACCATCACATAATCCAAGATCATACAAATTTATCCTTATATTTTCTTCAAGGAGTTTCATAGTTTTAGCTCTTACAGGTGTTTGATCTATTTTGAGTTATGGTGTGAGGTAAAGGTATACAGTGTTATGTGAAGGGCCAACTTGAGTCTTTGCCTGTGGGTATCCAGTTGTTCCGGCACTCTTTTGTGAAGACACTGTCCTCTCTCCATCTAATGGTCTTACCATGCTTGTCAGAAATCAACCAACCATAGATTATATGGGTTTATTTCCAGACTCTCAATTCTATTCCATTGGTCTATGTGTCTATCCTTATGGCAGTGCCACAAGGTGTTAATTACCGTAGCTCTGTAGTAAGTTCTGAAACCAGAAGTTTGAGTCCCCCCACTTCGTTCTTTTTTAAGATTGTGAGCTATTTGAGGTTCATTGCATTTCCGTTTGAAGTTTAGAATCATCTTGTCCAACTGCAAAAAAAAGAAAAAAGAAAAAAGGCAGTTGAGATGTTGAAGGGGATTGCATTGACTATGTAGAGCAATTTGGGAATTATTGCCATATTAACAATATTAAGTCTTCTTATCCATGAATATGGGATGTTTTCTCATTCACTTAAATCTCTAATCTCTCTCAGCAGCGTTTCCTAGTTTCTGTATAGGTTTCATACTTCTTCTGTTAAATTTATTCCTAAGTATTTTATTCTTTATGATGCTCTTGTAAATGGAATTATATTCTTGGTTTCATTTTGAGACTGTTCATTGCCGATGTACAGAAAAATGACTAGTTGAATATTGACATTGTATCCTGTAGGTTTGATGAGCTGGGGTTTCTGTGTATTAGGGTCATGGCATCTGCAAATAGAGTTTTGCTTCTTCTTTTCTAATCTGGATGCCTATCTTTTTCTTGCCTTATCGTCAAGATTAGCATAACCCCTGCGCAAGGAGGACAGGCAAATTCTTGCCTTATTGTCTTGGCTAGAACCTCGAATACAATGTTGAACAGAAGTGGTGAGAACAGATATTCTTGTCTTGTTCTTGATCTTAGGGAACAAAACTTTCAGTTTTTCACAATTAAATATGATGTTAGTTTTGGAATTTTTGTACATGGCCTTCATCGATTGAGGAAACTCCCTTCTATTTCTAGTTTGTTGAGTGTTTTAATCGGGAAAGGCTGTTGGATTTTGTTAAGTGCTTCTTCCGCATTTATTAAGATTATCATGTCTTTGCCTCCTCTATTTTGTTAATATGTTACATTTCATTGATTGATTTTTGTATATTGAAACAAGTTTGCATTCCTGGGAAAAATTCCACTTGGTCACTGTGTATAATCATTTTTGTATGCTGCTAGGTTCAATTTTCCAATATTTTATTGAAGATTTTCCATCTGTTTTCATAAGGAACGTTGGTCTGTAATTTTCCTTCCTTGTGATATTTTTTGTCTGGTTTTGGTAACTGGGTAATACTGGCCTCATAGAATGGCTTAGGAAGTGTTTTATCCTCCTCTTTTTGAGGAAGAGTTTGAGAAAGATTGGTGTTAATACTTTTTTAAACCATGGGTAGAATTCAACAGTGCAGTCTTCTTACCCAGACTCTTCTTTGTTGAAATCTGTTTGATTACTAACTAAAATTCTGTTATAGACGTTTTCAGATTTGCTTTTTCTTTTTCAGTCGTCATTTTGGAGAGTTTGTGCAATTCTAGGAATTTTTCCATTTCGTCTAGGCTTTCTGGTTTGTTGGCATATTATTGTTCATAGCATTCCCTTGTAATCTTCGTTATTTCTTTAAGGTCTGTATTAATGTCCCCTTGTTTAGTTGTTGAGTTTAGTAATTTGAGTTTCCTCTCTTTTTTTTTTCTTCATCAGTCTGGCTGACAACAATTTGTCAGTTCTGTTGATCTTTTCAAGAAACCAACTTTTTCTTTTGTTGATTTTCTCTACTGATTTTCTATTTTCTGTCATTTATTTCCATGCTGGTTTTCATTATTTCCTTCCTTCTACTTGCTTTGGGTTTAGTTTGCTGTTTTTCTGTGTCTTACCATGGAGCATTAGGTTATTAATATGAGATCTCTCTTCTTTTTTTTCACTTAGGCATTTATAGCTACAAATTTCCCCCTAGACTGCTTTTGCTCCATTCCATAAATTTAGGTGTGTTGTATTTTTGTTTTCATTAATCTTGAAATATTTTTGTTGCATAATCTGTTTCCCATCGTGGGACTGAAACTCAAAGCTCTGAGATCAAGAGTCACATGCTTTACTGACTAACCCAGCCAGGAGCCCCTAATCTTGAAATATTTTCAATTTCCCCTTGTGATTTCTTCTTTGATCCACCTGTTAACCAACAGGTGTATTGTTTAATTTCCATATATTTATAAATTTTCCAAATTTGCTTCAATTGTTTGTTTTTAATTTCTTTCTATTGTGGACAGAAAACATACTTTTTATCATTTCAATCATCTAAAATTGATTGGGACATGTTTTATGGCCTCATTGCTGGAAAATGTTCCATATTCACTTGAGAAGAATGCATAGCCTGCTGTTGTTAGGTAGAATGTTCTAAAGATGTTTGTTAGGTCTAGCTGGTATATATTTCATTTCCTGTTGATCTTCTGTGTAGCTATTCTCTTCATTATTAAAAGTTGGATATTGGGGCGCCTGGGTGGCTCAGTTGAGCATCTGACTTCGACTCAGGTCACGATCTCACAGTTCGTGAGTTCGAGCCCCGCGTCGGTCTCTGTGCTGACAGCTTGGAGCCTGGAGCCTGCTTTGGATTCTGTGTCTCCCTCTCTCTGCCCCTCCCCCGCTCACACTCTGTCTCTGTCTCTTTCTCTGTCTCTGTCTCTCTTTCTCAAAAATAAAATAAACATAAAAAAATTTTAAGTTGGATATTGAAATGTCTAAATACTCTTGTTGAATTGTTTATTTTTCCCTTCAATTCCTTAAGCTTTTGTTTTTTGTTCTTTGAGGCTCTGTTGTTAGGTCATATATCCTTACAATTGTATCTCCTTGATGGATTGGCCCTTTGTCATCAAGAAATGTCTTTCTTTGTCTTCTGTAAAAAATTTTTTCTTAGAGTCTTTTTAAAAAATGCTTATTTATTTTTGAGAGACAGAGAGAGACAGAGACAGAGCACGAGCAGGGGAGGGGCAGAGAGACAGGGAGACACAGAGTCTGAAGCAGGCTCCAGGCTCTGAGCTATGAGCACAGAGCCCGACTTGGGGCTCGAACCCACAAACCCTGAGATCATGACCTGAACCAAAGTCGGACACTTAACTGACTCAGCCACCCAGGCGCCCCAATCTATCCATTAATCAGTTTAATTTATGTGTTTACATATAAAGACAGACTTCTGCCATTTTGCTATTTGTCTTCTAATAGGTTGCATATCTTTTTGTCCCCCAGTGCCTCCATTATTTCTTTCTTCTGTGTTTTAAAGTGTTTTCTTGTGCGCCATTTTAATTCTTTGTTGTTCCTTTATTATATATATTTTTAGTTATTTGAAATTGCCCTGGAGATTATAATTAACATTTAAATTTTCATATCTTTATTATTTATTTATTTATTTATTTATTTTTAAGTAGGTTCCACACCTAACATGGGGCTTGAACCCATGACTATTAAGATCAAGAGTTGCATCGTCCACTGACTGAGCCAGTCAGGCGCCCCCCAACAGTTTAATTTATAACAATCTAGTTTGGATGAATACTAACTTAATTTTAATGGTATACACAAGGTTTGCTCCTATATAAGGCTTTGTTACCTCCAACCATACTGTTCGTGTTCAAACTCCATCTTTATCCATGGTGTGCCCATCAACACAGATTTATAATTACTGCTTTGTACAATTGTCTTTTAAATCAGATAGAAAAAAAAAGAGTTACAAATGAAAGAATCTATTTATACTGTCTTTTATATCGAACTATGCGGCTACATTTCCTGGTGGTCTTTATTCTTCATGTGGATTTTAGTTACGGCCTAGTGTTATTCCATTTCCACCTGACGGACTCCCTTTAGCATTTGTGTAAGACAGATCTGCTAGCCGCAAACTCTCAGTTTTTGTTTACCTGAGGATATCTTAATTTCTCCTTTTTTGTTTGTAGGGTTTTTTTAAAGATTTTATTTATATTTATTTATTAAAAATTTTTTTTTTTACATTTTATTTCTTTATATTTTGATATATAGAGAGAGACAGAACACAAGTGGGAGAAGGGCAGAGAGAGAGACGGAGACCCAGAATCCGAAGCAGGCTCCGGGCTCCTGGCTGTCAGCACAGAGCCCGACGCGGGGCTTGAACTCACAAACCGCGAGATCATGACCTGAGCCGAAGCCGGACGCTTAACCGACTGAGCCACCCAGGCGCCCTTATTTTTATTTATTTTTTTAAGTAAATTCTATGCCCAAGGTGGGGCTTGAACTTACAACCCCAAGCTCAAGAGTCTCATGGTCTACCAACTGTGCCAGCCAGGCACGGTTTTTCCTTCCAGCACCTTGAATATGTCACCCACTGCCCCTGGCCTCCATGGCTTCTGATGAGAGCTCAGCTGTTAACCTTATTGAGGATCCCGTGTATGTGATAAATCACTATCTCTTGCTGCTTTCAAGACTCTTTCCTTGTCTTTTGACAGTTGGATTATGATGAATGTAGGTAGGGATCTCTGCATTTTTCCTAGTTGAAGATTTTTAAACTTCTTGGATATGTACAGTCATGTTTTAATCAACTTTGGGAAATTTTTGGTCATTATTTCTTGAAATATTCTTTCTCCCCTTCTCCCTCTTCCCTCTCCTTCTGAGATTCCCATTAGGCTTATGTTGCTATGCGTTTGGTATCCTACAGGTCTCTGAGGATGTGTTCAGTTTTCCTCCCCCTACCTCTTTTTTTTTTTTTTTTTTAAACTCCTCCTCTATCTGGATAATCTCGATTGAGCTGTCTTCAAGTTCCGATTCTTTCTTTACCTGCTTGAATCTGTGGAGCCCCTCTAGTGAAATTATCATTTAGTTATTGTACTTTTCAACTCCAGAATTTCTATGTGGTTCACGTTTAGGATTTAAGAAACTTTATTGATATTCTCCACTGATATTCCCTGTGTTTTAGACACGGTTTCTTTTAGCTCTTTGAACATACCTAAAATAGCTGCTGTAGCCTGTCTAGAAAATCCATTGTCTGGGCTCCATTCACGACCATCTCTATCAATTGCTTTTTCTCTCCGGGTGTGGGCCATACTGTTTTCTTTGTTGAAAACAGGACATTTTGAATACTATAATGTATAACTCTGGTAATCATTCTCCCCCTCCCCCCAGGGTTTGTGACTGTTGCCTTTGTAGAGTGGCTTTTCTGAACCAGTTCTGTATTCTTCCTCAACTGTGGCTACTGAAGCCTGTTATGTCAGCTTCGCGGTCATCTAAGGATTGGATAGAAGTATTGTTAGGCCTTCCGGGAACAACAAAAAGTCTCCCAATCTTTGTTGAAGGTCTCCATATGCATGTTGCACACTCCTTCATCCCTCAGCCTGGCAATTTTTAGCTCTGCAATACTTTTCACTTCCTGCTTGTGCCGAACCCGAAGGTCAGCCAGAGGTGAGAGCTTAGGGCCTTGTCAGGTCTTTTCTTAGCAAGCATACATTCCCTGGCACAGGCATTACCTTCTGGATTCTTAGAAATATGGCACAGCTTTTACATCCCTTATGGAGCACACATTCCCAGCCTTTCCTACCAAGCTTTTTTGGTTATATTATGGCTTGCCCCACTGCTATCCAGTGCCTCCGGCAGAATGGACTAAAACATTTGCCGTCAGGCAAATAATTTAAAAAAAAAAAAAAAAAAGCAAGTATCAGCTAGCCTTCTGAGCTGATGTTACTACCGGATTGGAAGTTAAAAAATTACATTTTCTTTTTTTGTGAATGAGGTCTGTTCCGCCTCCACGACTAGCAATAGGGGCTATCATTGTGAAGACTCCCAGGGCCCTGGAGAGTGGGAGATTGGACAGGGGTAAGTTTAAATGCCACAAAGCTTGCTGTTTTGCTGAGATTCAGTTGTTTTTCTTGAATACGCGCTCTCAGGGTGCGGCAAACCTTTAACTTCCACAGTCGCAAAAAAAAAAAAAATTATTCTGACGGTTTTTGCATTTTCTTTTCTTGGTACTTTTGTTGAATGATGGGATTTTGGAGTTTCTTCCTCTGCCGTGTTCGCTGACATCAGTCCTCCAGTAGCATAGTTTTTTGAGTTATTCATGTGGTTGCATAAATCAGTAATTTGTTCCTTTTTATTGGTGGGTAATATTCCATTGTATGGATATACCACTTTTTTTAAATTTTTTTTTTTTTACATTTATTTATTTTTGAGAGACAGAGAGAGACACAGCATGAGCAGGGGAGGGGCAGAGAGAGGGAGACACAGAATCTGAAGTAGACTCCAGGCTCTGAGCTGTCAGCACAGAGCCCGACGTGGGGCACGAACCCATGAACTGTGAGATCATGACCTGAGCTGAAGTCGGACACTCAACTGACTGAGTCACCCAGGTGCACCTGGATATACCACTTTTTAAAATTCATGCACTTTTTAGTAGACATCTGGATTTTTCTCAGTTTCAAACTATTATAATATATAATTATATATATAATATAGTGTAATGTAATATATAATATATATATTATTACATACATAATTATATATTATAATAAAGCTGCTATATACATTTGTATATGGGGCTATGTGTGAGCATATGATTTCATTTCTCTTGGATACCTACCCAAGAATGAGATTTTCGGATCATATGATAACTATTTGTTTAATTTAGTACGGGTGGGTCCTCCAACTGTATTTTTCTTTTTCAAATTTGTTGTAACTAGTCTAGTTCCTTTGTCTTTACATATACATTTTAGAATCAGCTTGTATATATGTACAAAACTCTATTTAAGATGTTGATTTGGAAAGTGTTGTCATCCTCCTTATAAAAGTCTTCTAATCCGTGAACATGGTATGCCTCTCCATTTATTTAGGTCTTTCTAGATTCGTTTTAAAAGTGTTTGTAATTTCTAGCATAAAGATCCTGCACGTGTTTTTTTTTGTTTTTTTGTTTTTTTAGTTTTATACCCAGGTATTTCTTGTTTTGATGCTATTCCAAATGGTACTGTCTTTAAATTTTCAGTTCCCAATTGTTTGCCGATAGTGTGTAGATATATATAAAATTGTATGTTTCTATCTTTATAAATTTATTCATAGTTTTTGGAGGTTTTTCGTGGATTTCTTGGGATTTCCTATGGAGACGATTATATGTGTTTAATGAATAGGGAAAGTGTTTAGTTCTTCCTTTCTAATCGGTGTGCTCTTTATTTCTTTTCTTGTTTTATTGTCCTAGCTTGGTCTTCCAATAAAATGTTAAATAGAAGTGGTGACAGTGAACATTCTTATCTTGTTTCTGAACTTAGGGAAAGCATGCAGTTCTTTACCAGTATTTTAGCTCTGGGTAATTTGTAGATACCTTTATCAGGCTGAGGAATTTTCTGTCTGTTTCTACTTTGATGAGAGGTTGCACCTAGAATGGAGGTTGAATCTTGTCAAATGCTTCTCCTGCATACATTAATATGATCATATGCTTTTTCTTCTTTAGACTTAATAAAATGGATTGCATTAATTAATTTGCAAATATTGAACCAGCCTTGTACTGCTGGGATAAAACTCACTTTTTTGTGGTGTATTATTTTACTATATATTGATGTATTCAATTTGCTATTCTTTCTGAGGGTTTTATGTCTATGTTCCTAAGGACCATGGGTCTGTGTAGACTTATCTTTTTGCACTATCATAGTCTAGTTTGGGTATAAAAGTACTGGTGGCCTCATACAACCAATTTGGGAGTGTTCACGCTTCTATTTTCTTGAAGGGATTGCATAATATTGGTGTTTTTCTTCTTTAAATCTTTGGTAAAATTCTCCAGAGAAATTATTTGGATCTGGAGATTTCTTCTTTGGAAAGTTTTTAACTACAAATTCAATTTCTTTAATAGTATGGGACTATTCAGGTTATCTGTTTTACCTTGGGTGAGTTTTGGTAGTTTGCAGTTTTTGAGAAATTTGTCTAATTCAGTTATCTTTTCTTTTCTTTCTTTCTTTCTTTCTTTCTTTCTTTCTCTCTTTCATTCTTTCTTTCTTTCTTCTTTCTCTTATTTGGTTAGAAGCTTAGGAATTTTATACATCCTTTCTAAAACCCAGCTTTTGGTTTAAATGATTTCTTTATTGGTTTTGCCTTCAATTTCATTGTTTTCTGCTCTTATCTTTGCTCTTTCCTTATTTCTGCTTGCTTTGAGTTTACTCTTTTTAGAAATAGATTATTAAAGTGAAAGCTTAGGTTATTGATTTGAGACCTTTCTTATATTCTAATACAATCATTTAATGCTATAAATTTCCTCTGAAGAGTATGTTGGCTGCATCCATAGTTTTTGATAAGTTGTGTTTTCATTTTCATTCAAATTTAAATATTTTCTAACTTCCCTTGAGATTTCCTCTTTTACCTTGGATTATTTAGAAGTGGGGTGCTAATTTTCAGATATTTAAATATTTTCCAGTTTTATTTCTATTACTGACTTCTCACCTCTAGTTAAATTCCATTATCATCTGAGAACATAGTTTATATAATTCTAACTTTAAAATATTTATTAAGGCTATTTAAAAAAATTTTTTTTAATGTTTTTATTTATTTTTGAGAGAGACAGAGACAGAATGTGAGTGGGTTAGGGGCAGAGAGAGAGGGAGACACAGAAGCAGAAGCAGGCTCCAGGCTCTGAGCTGTCAGCACAGAGCCCGACGCGGGGCTCGAACTCACCGACCGTGAGATCATGACCTGAGCCGAAGTTGGACGCTCAACCGACTGAGCCACCCAGGCGCCCCAAGGCTTATTTTTTTATTGAGGATATAAATACAAATACAAAAAATATATAAATAATATAAATATAAATATAAATATAAATATAAATACCCTATGTGCACTTGAAAAGAATGTATATTATACTGTTGTGGATAGAGTGTTTTATCAATTTTACTTGGTTCATGGTGTTGTTCAGTTCTTCAATGTTTTCTGATTTTCTACTTGTTCTATCCATTACTGAAAGAGAAGCATTGAAGTTTCCAACTATAATTGTGGATTTGCCTATTTCACCTTCAATTCTGTCAGTTTTTGCTTCAGATATTTGAAGTTCTGTGGTTAGATGTTTCACATTTTAAATCAGGTTGTCTTGTTTTTTTATCATCATGTAATTTCCCTCTTTATCCCTGTTAAATTTCTTTGCTCCAAGGTGTGTGTTTTCTGATAATACAGCCACTTGAGGTTTCCTTTGATTAATGTTCACACGGAATATTTTTTCCCTTCTATTACTTTCATCCTACCTTACTAGACTGTATAGTCATATCTTAAAAAAAAAAATCTGTTTTGACAATCTTTGTCTTCTAATTGGTGTGATTAGACCCTTTACATTTATTATAATTATTGATGTGTTTGGATTTAGAAATAGCATTTTCTTAATTATTTTCTGATTGTTCCCTATGTTTTTTATTCCTCTTTTTTTCCCTTTTACTGCTTCTTTTAAGTTATTTGGATATTGTTTAGTATTACATCTTAATATATCATTCGATCATTTTACTATATCTCTATATAGTTTTTTTAGTGGTTACTCCAGCAATGACTATATATATACATATATATATATGTATATATATATATATACATATATATATATGTATATATATATATACATATATGTATATATATATATATACATATATATA
>NC_064815.1:24160110-24231336 GCF_023721935.1 Panthera uncia | reverse complement strand
TCTATATAGTATCTCTCTCTCTCTCTCTCTCTCTATATATATATATATATATACTAAAATTTTTTCACATTCTACTTAGAATTAATATTTTACCACTTGTAGTGAAATGTAGGACCTTTACCACAGTATAGATCTCTTTAACCTGTTGATGTTCATATGTATTACATTCACATACATTGAAAACACCATTAAAATCCGAAAGAGTTCTAAAAATAAAGCCCCTAATTATGCATATTCTAAAGAATCCAAAAGGAAAAATATTTTATTACATTTACCCAATTATTTATCATTTCTGTTGTTCTTCCTTCATTTCTGAGGGTCTAAGATCCCCTCTGGTATTATTTCTTTCTTGTTTGAAGAATTTCCTGGAGCATTTCTTTTACTGTAGTTCTATGCCAACAAATTCTCTTATTCCTGTAATGCCTTTTACATTTATCCCTGGAGGATATTTTGCCTAGATATAGAATTCTGGGTTGACAAATTTTTTCTTTCAGCACTTAAAAGGTGTTGTGTTGAACTCCTTCTAGCCCTCATAATTTCAGATGATAAATCCCTAGTCATTCTAGTAATTATTACCTTGTGTGTAATGTGTCATTTTTCTATGTCTACTTTTAAGGTATTTTCTTAAATTGGTCTACTATTTTCTTTAGTATTCAGTATTTTTATTATGATGTATCTGGGTGTGGATTTCCTTGAGCTTATGCTAATTGGGATATGCTGCGATTCTTGAATCTGTAAGTGTATTTCCCCCCAAGTTTCAGAAGTTTTAAATCTTTATTTCCTCATATATTTTTCTATACCACACCCTTTGTCCTCTACTAATACTCTGCTCATTTTTTTCTAATCTATTCCATCTCTGTTGTTCATGTTGGGTAATTTTTAAAGCTTATTTTCAAGTTTATTGGCTCTTTCTAATGTTACGTACATTCTGCTATTGAGTGTATCTGGCGAACTTTAAATTTTAAGTATTGTGCTTTTCAGTTCTAAAATATCTACTTGGTTCTTTTCAAATATCTTCTATTTATCTACTGAGCATTTCTATCCTTCCATTTATTTTCCAAAAATATTCTCCCCTATGGTTAAATTTAAATAAATGGAGTGTTTTAAAATATTGGCCTGTTAATTACAACAACAGCATCCTAAACTGAGTTTTTTAAAGAGCAGTTTTTCCTTTTAAAAAAATGTTTGTTTACTTATTTTTGAAAGAGAGAGAGAGAGAGGCAGAGTGTAAGTGGGGGAGGGGCAGAAAGAGAGGGAGACACAGAATCTGAAACAGGCTCCAGGCTCTGAGCTGTCAGCACAGAGCCCAAGGCGGGGCTCAAACTCGGGGAACCGCGAGATCATGACCTGAGACCAAGTCAGAGGCTTAACTGACTGAGCCACCCAGGTGCTGCTCCTGCTTCTTTTTCTTCTTCTTTTTTTGCAAGATCTTTGTTTTTGGTATCAAGGTAATGCTGGCTTCAAAAAATGAATTGGAAAGTACTCTCTTTCAGTTTTCTGAAAGAGTCTGCATATGTTTGATAATATTTCTTAATTAAAAATTTTGCTCTTGGGGCACCTGGGTGGCTCAGTCAATTGAACTTTCAACTCTTGATTTCAGCTTGGGTCGTGATCTCACGGCTTTGGGATTGAGCCCTGCAATGGGTTCTGTGCTGGGCGTGGAGCCTACGTAAGATTCTCTCTCTCTCTCTGCCCCTCTCCCCCAGTCGTGTGCTCTCTCTTTCAAAGACTAAAAATGAGGGGCGCCTGGGTGGCTCAGTTGGTTGAGCATCTGACTTCAACTCAGGCCATGATCTCACGGTTCATGGGTTCAAGCCCCGTGTCAGGCTCTGGGCTGACAGCTCAGAGTCTGGAGTCTGCTTCAGATTCACTCTGTGTGTATGTGTCTCTCTCTCTGCCTCTCCCCCACTCATGCTCACACTCTCTCTCTCTCTTTCTCAAAAATAGAAACTTAAAAAATTGAAAATAAATAAAAATGGAGAAAAGTACACTCATTGTAATGAGCATTGCATAATGTATAGAATTGGTGAATCACTACATAGCATGCCTGAAACTAATACAACACTGTATGTTAATTATACTGGAATTAAAAACAAAATCCCTCTAAATACCACTTTAGCTGCATCCTACAAATTGTGATCTGCTATCTTTTCATTTTCATGCGTTTAAAATACATTCTAGTTTCCCATGTGATTCCTCCTTTGACTTATAGGTGATTTAGAAATGTCCTATTTAGGTTCCGACTATTTGGGAGGATTTCCCACTTATCTTTTTTTTCTTATTGATTTCCAATTTGGTTCCATTGTTGTCAGAGAACATATTCTGAGAATCGACTCCTGGTCGATTTATCGAGCCGTGTGTTTTGGTGCAGAATATGTTCTACTTTGGTGACTGTTCCATTTGCACCAAAAAAAAAAAAGATTTTCTGCTATTGTTGAGTGGAGGGTGCTATAAATGTCAGCTAGGTTGGTGAACAGTGTTTTTCGAATTTTCTACACCCTCAGTGATTATCCATGTGCTGTCCTATCAATTGTTGAAGGGTTAGTGTTGAAAATTTCTCACTATGGTTCTTGACACGTCTGTCTCTGCATGGAGTTTTTGCTTCATGTATTTTGAACCTCTGTTTTTAGGAACATATCATTTAGGATCGTGACGGCCTCTTAATGAATTGACCACTTCATTATTATGAAAGGTTATCGTTATCACCTTCCTTGTCTCTGGTAATATTCTTTGTCTCAAAATCTACTTTGTCTGTTATTTATATAACAGGCACTCTGGCTTTACTTTGATTAGTGTTAGATATAAATTAATACATATAATATATATAAATAAAATAGATATATCTACATATGTAGACATCTGTATATTACAAATATATGAAAATATATTATATTGTATATAATATATTATATGTTATTTATATATTTATAGATATATAGATATATAAATATATAAAATATATAAATATATAAAAATATATAATTATATATATTTATTTATATATATTTATAGATATATAAATATATATAAATAAATATATAAAATATATAAAACATATAAATATATAAATATAGATATATTTATAATATATGTAAAATATATTGCAAGTCAGTTTGTCACCCTGTGCTTCTGACCTATTGGCTATAAATCTGAGGTTCCCACAACCCCCCTCTTCAGTTTTGACTTATTTGCTAGAGTGGCTCACAGATGATTAGAAGTTTGGAACTTTAAACCCCACACCCCATTCTACAGAGAAGGGGGAGGGACTGGAAATGGGATGACCAGCCCCCATCCAGGAGCTCACCAAGAGCCAGCTCGTTAGTACAAAAGACAATGCTATCACCCAGGAAATTCCAAGGGATTTAGGAACTCTGTGTCAAGAACTGGGGTCAGAGACCAAATATTAAAACATAAGATGCTCCTCACGCTCTTATCACTTAGGAAATTACATGGGTTTTAGGGGCTGTGTGCCAGGAACTGAGTGCAGAGACAGATTTTATTATATTATATATTATATTCATATATATATATTTTTTCTATTATCATATATATTTTTTCATTAAATTTTTTTGTATTTATTTATTTATTTTGAGAGAGAGAGAGAGAGAGAGAGACCGAGAGAGAGCACAAGCAGGGGAGGGGCAGAGAGAGGGAGAAACAGAATCCCAGGAAGCCTCCACACCTAGCAAGGAGCCCTAAGTGGGGCTCAATCCCACGAACCATGAGATCACGACCTGAACCGAAATCAAGAGCCGGATGCTTAACCGACTGAACCACCCAGCCACTCCTATATTTTTTTTCATTTTTAAATTTCTTTGGTTTAGACAACATTGTTGGGTCTTGCCTTTCTTATCCAATCTGACAATCTCTGCCTTTTAACTTTTAATGTATTTTTTTTTTTTAACATTTATTCATTTTTGAGAGAGAGAGACAGAGCACAACTGGGCAAGGGACAGAGAGAGAGGGAGACACAGAATCCGAAGCAGGCTCCAGGCTGGGAGCTGTCAGCACAGAGCCTGACGTGGGGCTCGGACCCACTGGACGGCGAGATCACGACCTGAGCCGAAGTCAGACGCCTAACCGACTGAACCACCCAGGCGCCCCTCTGCCTTTTAACTTTGAATTGGGGGCATTTAGACCATCAGCTGAAGAACGTTTTCTGTAAAGGACCAGGTAATAAATATTTTAGGCTTTGTGGGCTACATAGGGTCTTTGCTACCTACCCTTCTCCTCTTCTGTTTTTGAAACTCTTTATACATATACAAATCTTTCCTAGCTTGAGGGCCACGTAAAAACACGCTACAGGCATAGTTTGCCCTCCCCGCCATAAACCACTTACGTTTTATGTTATTATTGACGTGGTGGGATTTAAATCCGCCAGCCTGGTATTCGATTTCTGTTTGACCCATCTGTTTTTTGCTGCCTTTTCCCTCTTTTTTGGCCTTCTTTTGAATTAATTGAATATTTTTCATGATTCTCTGTTATCTCATTCATTGGTTTATTTGGTATAACTCTTAGTTTTTATGATTTAGTGATTGCTTTATGGCTTAGAGTACACATCTTTAACTTATTAGTGTAGCATCAAGCAGCATACTCCCACTTAAAATACAGCGTAAAAACTTTGCCCTATTATTATATTTCTGGTTTTCCCCTTCTAAGTCTCTGTGCTCACGCTGTCATATATTGTGCTTGTGCATGTGACCAACTCCACAATACACTGTCATTACTTTTGCTCGAGTGAGTCAATGATCTTGTGAAAAGGTTTTTAAAAATAAGAAAAAAAAAAAAAGGCTCTTACGTTTCCCCACGTCCTTACCATTTCTGACGCTCTCCATTCCTTTATGTACATCCATATTTCCATCTGGTATCATTTTTCTTCTGTCTGGAGGACTTCCTTTAATATTTGTTGAAGAGACGATCTGCTGGCGATTAATTCTTTCCGCTTTCGTGTGTGTCCAGAAATCTTTAGGTTTCGGTTCTGGGTAAAATGGAGTTTGTGTACTCCACCCTGTCTCTCCTACTGAATACAGCTGTGAAACCTGGACAGAATACATGGAAGATCTATCCGAGGACGAGGAAAAGTCAATATTAGCAAGACCGTTGGGAAGGAAGGCAAAAATTTGGAGTACCCCTGAACCACTGGTGAGTCTACTAATTCTTTTGCCCTATGGCACCCTGCAGCCCGAGCACATACAGCTGGAAACCAAAAAGGGTCATTGGCATAAACAGCGAGACGTCCAGGCGAAACCTTCTAGCTCTGGCCCGAGGAGCAGGGAAGGGACTTCCTAAGCTCAGAGAAAGGAGAGAAATCCTTTTTTTCTTTTTTTCCTTTTCTTTCCTCCAATCGCTCATGCCACAGCCCCAAGCAGTTCTGTTGTAGTGATGGGAGACATCCCAATGGAGCCCACAGGACTGATTCCTCAATAACCACAATTACCAAAAATGATTAGATGGATAACCGGAATGGTTCTCTATCTCTTGAACAAATGGAGCTCATGGTTAGAATTTACCAGGGAACCCATTTAGGTTTGCTGCTTTGCGTTTGGAAAGGTTATTAATTATTGATTCAATTTCTTTAATAGGTATAGGCCCACTCAGATTGTCTATTTCTTATCCGTGTGAGTTATGGCAGATTGTGTCTTTCAAGGAATCGATCCATTTCATCTAGGCTATCAAATTTGTGGGCAAAGAGTCGAAAAAAATACTCCTTTATTATCCTTTTAATGTCCATAAGACCTATATAACTGTCTCCTGTTTCATTTCTGATATTAAATTTGAGCCCTTTGTCTCTTCTTCTTAATTAGCCTAGTTTAGAGGCTTATCAGTTCAACTGATCTTTTCAAAGAACCAGCTTTTTGTTTTATTAATTTCCTCTATCAATTTCCCCTTTTCAATTTTATTGATTTCTGCTCTCATTTTTATTATTTCTTTTCTTCTGCTTACTGTGGGTTTAATTTGCTCTTCTTTTTCTAGTTTCCTAAGGTGGAGGCTTAGTTGATTGATTTTTGATCTTTCTTCTTTTTAAATACGTTCAGTGCTATAACTTTCCCTCTAAGCACAGCTTTTGCTGCATCCCACAAATTTTGATAAATGACGTTTTCATTTTATTTGGTTCAACATATTTTTTAATTTCTCTTGAGGTTTCTTCTTTGACCCGTACGTTGTTTAGAAGCATGTTGTTTAATCTCCAGGTATTTGGGGATCTTCTAGCTGTCTTTCTGTTCTTGATTTCTACTTTAATTCTATCACGATCAGAGAGCAGACACTGTAGGATTGATATTCTGGATATTGTTCTAAGTGAAAGTTTTATGAAGTAAGTTTTGACTATAATATATAAATTTTAGTAGATACAGACTTTTTTGAGCTTTCTATTTTTTTTGAAATTGAGGTATAATGCACATACCACAAAATTCACCTTTCTAAAGCATACCATTCAATAGTTTTTAGTATATTTGCAAGGTTGTGCAACCATCCTCATTATCTAATTCAATTTAGGTGGGACAGGGGAGCTAGAGGGGGCTGCCATTGGGTATTTCTCTTTCCCCAAGTCAGCGAGGCTCTGGTAAAACCCCAGCAAGGCAGGCTCTGATTAGACAGTTTCTTGTGAGGGCAGACTTTGCTAAGAAGAACAGAATGCTCTGTTGTATTTCATAATGGCTTGTTTTCCCTCCCTCTGCCAGAAGCGAGAGAGAATTTTTCTCCGATATTCACTGTGAAAAACTGGTAGAGCTCCAGGAGGTAAAAGTCACAACAGTGGGAGGGCAGGGGTTTGCCCTGTGACTAGATCCCCCTGGAGTTGTTCTCTCTCAGACTCGTCTACACTGAGCTTCCAGAAATTCCCTATCCCAGCACTGGTTCCTGCTGGTTTCTGCTCATGGGTTTCTGCTCCAGTAAGTTGTAAATTCTCTGTTATTCATCTGTCACTGCAATTTTGGGGGCAGCAGCTTTCCCCATGACCTCACTTCTCTGATTTATCTAAGAAGAGTTGTTGATTTTTCAGTTTATTCAGCCTTCGACTTGTTAAGACAGAGTGGTGACTTCCAAACTTCTTATATGCTGGATGGGAAAATTTCCCTTCTATTTTTAGTTTGCTGCAAAGTATTTTAATCATAAATGGATGTTGGATTTTATCAAATGCTTTTTCTGCAACTATTGAGAGGACTGTGTCATTTTTAACCTTTATTCCATTAATATGTTGTATTACATTGATTGTTAAATATTTTTATATATTTTTTTAATGTTTATTTATTTTGAGAGAGACAGAGAGAGAAAGCACAAGCAGGGGAGGGGCAGAGAGAGAAGGAGAGAGAGAATCCTAAGCAGGCTCCCCACTGTCTGCACAGAGCTTGACGTGAGGCTCGATCCCACGAACTGTAAGATCATGACCTGAGCTGAAATCAAGAGTCAGACTCTTAACCAATTGAGCTCACCCAAGCACCCCAGATTTTTTTTTAAATGAACATTGTATTTCTGGGATAAATTCCACTTGATTTTAATGTTTTATCTGTTTTGGATATTTCTTGGTTGATTTGCTAATCTTTCTAAAGGATTTTTACATCTTTGTTGATGACAGCTATTGGCCTATAGCAGGGACCAGTAAACTTTTTCTAAAAGAGTCAGGTAGTAAATATTTGAGGCTTTGCAGACCATATAATCTGTGCCACAACTACTCAACTCTGTCACCATGGCTTGAAAGCAGCAATGGGCAATATGTAAATTAATGGGTGTGGCTATGTTTTAATAAACATAGATTGCAGGCTGTCTTTTGGCTCAGAGGCCAAGGTTTGCTAATCCCTCATCTATTTTTGTGAGGATTTTTTGCCCTTGCAATATCTTTGGCTGGTTTCACATCAGAGTTAACACTGGCCTCATTAAATTAGTTGGGAAGTATTTCTTTTTATATTTTCTAAAAGTCTCTAACTATTACCTCATCCTTAATTGTTTACTAGAATTTACCAGTGAAGCCGTTGGAATTTACCAGTTCCAGTCATTTGGGCCTGGAATTGTTCCTTGTTGGAAACTTTGACTATAAAATACAAATTTTAGTAGATATAGACACAGATTTCTTATATATTCTTTTTTTATTGAAGTATAATTCGTATACCACAAAATTCACCTTTTTCAAGTGTATAATTCAATCATTTTTTTTTAATTTTTTTATTAAAAAAAAATTTTTTTTGACGTTTATTTATTTTTGAGACAGAGTGAGACAGAGCATGAACAGGGGAGGGTCAGAGAGAGGGAGACACAGAATCTGAAAGAGGCTCCAGGCTCTGAGCTGTCAGCACAGAGCCCGACGCGGGGCTCGAACTCACGGACCGCGAGATCATGACCTGAGCCGAAGTCGGCGGCTTAACCGACTGAGCCACCCAGGCGCCCCACAATCGTTTTTTAATATAGTCATTGTGTCACACAAGCATCACCATTATCTAATACCATAACGTTTTCATTCCCCCCCTCAAAACCCCATACCAATTAACAGACATTCCTCATTTTCTCCTCCTCCCAGTCCCTGGCAACCACTTTCTGTCCCTATGGATTTGCTTATCCTGGATATTTCATATAAACAGAATCATAGAATATGTGACCTTTTGTGGCTGGCTTCTTTCACTTAGCATGATGTTTTCAAAGTGCATAGTCCGAGTTTCAAAGTCCATGTTATAGCACGTATCAGAGCTTCATTCATTTTCACAGCTGAATATTATTCCATTGTATGGATATGCTATGTTATTAACCCAATCATCAGTAGATGGGCATAAGGTTGGCTATCGTGAATAACATTGCTCTGAACATTTGTGTTTGAGTATTTGCGTGAGCATATGTTTTCAATTCTCTTGGGTATATACATAGAAGTAGAATTGTTCCTTTGGTAACTCTATGTTTAACTTTGCAGGATACTGCCAAACTATTTTTCAGAGTGGCTGCACCATTTTATATTTCTGCCAGCAATGTATGAAGGTTCCAATTTCTCCATATTCTTGTCAACACTTTTTATTGTCTTTCTTTTTTATTATAGCCATCACAGTGGTTTTGATACATCATAGTGTGGTTTTGATTTTCATTTTCTTAGTGACTAATGATGTTGAACTTCTTTTCATGTGCTTATTGGCCATTTGTAAGTATATCTTCTCTGAAGAAATGTCTATTAAAATCCTTTTCACATTAAAAAATAGGTTATTTATCTCTTAGTAGTGTGTTGTAAGAGTTGTTTATATATTCTGGAAACCAGTCCTCTATTAGATAAACTGTTTGCAAATATTTTCTCCCAATCTGTGGGTTGTCTTTTTCACTTTCTTGATGGTGTTTTGATATACAAAAGTTTTAAATTTTGATGAAATCCAATTTATTTGTTTTTTTCTATTTTAGCTTGTGTTTTTCACCTTGTATTTAATAAACCTTCACTACTCCAAGGTCATAAAGATTTGCACCTATATTTTCTTCCAAGAATTTTATAGATTTAGCACTTACATTTAGATCTATGATAACTTGAGCTAATTTTTGCATATGATGAGAAGAATTGTTTTCTTAGTTTCATTTTTGAAGTATTCATTTCCAGTGATTTGTTAGTAGTTCTCTTATATTTTACAAGCTTGGTTAATTTATTAGTTCCAAAAGGGGCGTGTGTGTGTGTGTGTGTGTGTGTGTGTCTGCCTGTTCCATAGGATATTCTATGTACAAGATGCAGTCATCTGCACACAGAGATAATTCTGCTTGATACTTTCAACTTTAATGCTTTTATTTCTTTCTCTTGCCTAATTGCCCTAAGTGGAATGTCCAATACAACCTTGAATAGAAGTGGTGAGGGTAGACATCCTTCTCTTATTCCTGATTTTAGGGGGAAATTTTCAGGCTTTCACCATTATGTATGATGTAAACAGTGAATGTCTCATAGATGCTCTTTATCAAATTGAGAAAGCTCCTTTCTATTCCTAGTTTGTTGAATGTGCATACTATAAAAAGGGTGTTGGATTTGGTCAGACACGTTTTCTGAATCTATTTAGATGATTATGTGGTTTTGCCCTTTATTCTGTTAATACGGTATATCAACTTAGTTGATTTTTGTATGTTGGATCAACTTTGCATTCCTGGGATAAATCCCACTTGGTCATACAGTATAATACTTTTTGTATGTTAGTGGATTCATTTTTCTAGTACTTTGTTGAGAATTTTTGTGTCTGTATTCATAAGGATTATTAGTCTGTAGTTTTCTTTTCTTGTATTGTCTTTGTCTGGTTTTGGTTATCAGGGCCTCAAAGAATGAGTTGAGAAATGTTGCCTCCTATTTTTGGATGAGTTCTTGAAAAACTGATGTTAATTCTTCTTTTTTCCCCTAGCTCTACTGAGATATGACTGACAAATAAAAATTGTATATATCTAAAATACACAACATGATGTTTTGATATATGTATACATTGTGAAATATTGAGCATAATCAAGATCATTAACATATCCATCCTCTCCCATAGTTACACTTTTTTTGACATGAGAATAATTGAGATCTACTCTCATAGCAAATTTCAAGTATACAATGTGTTATTATTAACTATAGCTATCATACTGTAAATTATGTCCCCAGAACTCATTTGTTTTATAACTGAAGATTTGCACTCTTTTCTCAACATCTCTTCAATTCAGCAAACCCTGAGACCCTGGTAACCACCATTCTGTTGTTAATATCAGTTTGACTTTTTTTAGGTTCCACGTATAAATGATTATACTGTATTTTTCTTTCTGTGTCTGGCTTATTTCACCTAGTATAATGTCTCCCAAGCTTATCCACGTTGTCACAAGGAGCAGAATTTCCTTCCTTTTTAAAGGCTGGATAATATTCCATTATATATCTTCCATATTTTCTTTTTTTTTTTTAACGTTTATTTATTTTTGAGACAGAGAGAGACACAGCATGAACGGGGGAGGGGCAGAGAGAGAGGGGAACACAGAATCGGAAGCAGGCTCCAGGCTCTGAGCCATCAGCCCAGAGCCCGACGCGGGGCTCGAACTCGCAGACCGCGAGATCGTGACCTGAGCCGAAGTCGGATGCTTAACCGACTGAGCCACCCAGGCGCCCCCATATTTTCTTTATCCATACATCCATCAGTGGCCACTTAGCTTGTTTCTATATCCTGGCCTTGACAATTGCTGCAATAAACATGAGAGTGCAGTAGCTGTTTGAGATAGTGATTTGATTTCCTTTGGATGGCTATCCAGATTAGGATTGCTGGATTATATGGTGTTCTATTTTTAATTTTTTCAGGAAACTCCATACTGTGTTCCATAATGGCTCTACCAACCTACATTCTTACTAACAATGTATAAGTGTTCTTTTTCTTTTTTTTAAGTTTATTTTTATTTTTTAAATTTATTTTGAGAGGGAGATAGAGAGCAGAGAGGGGAGGGGCAGAGAGAGAAAGAGGGAGACAGAATACCAAGCAGGCCCCACGCTGTCAGAACAGAACCCAATGGGGGGCTTGATCTCATGAACTGTGAGATCATGACCTGAGCTGAAGCCAAGAGTTGGATGCCCAACCAACTGAGCCACCCAAGCATGCCAAAGGTTCCCTTTCCTTTTTTTTTTCTTTTATTTTAAAATTTTTAAAAAATATTTATTTTTTGGAGTGAGACAAAGTGCACGTGGGGGAGGGTCAGAGAGAGAAGGAGACACAGAATCTGAAGCAGGCTCCAGGCTCTGAGCTGTCAGCACAGAGCCCAATGCAAGGCTCAGACCCACGAACGGGAGATCATGACCTGAGCCGAAGTTGGACACTTAACCGACTGAGCCACCCAGGCACCCCATAGGTTCCCATAGGTTCTTTTATAGGCTCTCCAACAATTGTTATTTTAAAATTTTTTGATAATATCCATTCTAACAGATGTAAGGTCATATCACATTGTGGTTTTGATTTGCATTTCCCTGATGATTGATTATGATGCATATGATGCATATACCTCTTAGCCATTTTTTTTTTTTTTTACCTGTTGGCCATCTGTATGTCTTCTTTGGAGGAGAAAGAGCTCTATTCAGGTCCTTTGCCCATTTTAAAGTTAGGATACTTGTTTTTCATTTTTATTTCATTTTGTTTTTTTCTATTAAGTTGCATGAGGTCCTTGTATATTTTGGATATTAACCCCTTATTAGATATATGGTTCTCAAATATTTTCTCCCATTCCACATGTTGCCTTTTCATTTTGTTGGTTGATTCCTTTGCAGTGCAGAAACTTCAATGTGATGTAGCTTCACTTATTTAATTTTGTTTTTGGTGCCTGTGCTTTTGGTGCCAAGACCAATGTCGAGAAGACTTTCCCCTATGTTTTCTTCTTAGAGTTTTACAGTTTCAGATCTTTTTTTAAGTTTTTTTTTTTTTACTTTTTATTTTTGAAAGACAGAGAGAGAGAGAGAGACAGAATGAGCAGGGGAAGGACAGAGAGAGGGGACAGAGAATCCCAAGCAGGCTCCAAATTGCCAGCTCAGAGCCTGATGTGGGGCTCAAGCTCACAAACTGTGAGATCATAACCTGAGCTGAAACCAAGAATTGGATGCTTAACTGACTGAGCCACCCAGGCATCCCGACAGTTTCAGATCTTATGTTTAGTTTTTGTGTGGGGTTTAAGAGTCCAACTTCCTTCTTTTGCACGTAAATATCCAATTTTCCCAACACCATTTATTGAAGGGACTATCCTTACCCCAGTGTATATCCTTGGAGCCTTTGTCTAAGATTAGTAGACTACACATGCAAGGGCATATTTCTGGGCTCTCTACTCTGTTTCACTGACTGATATGTCTGGGTTTTTTTGCTGGTATCATATTATTTTGATTACCATAACTTTGTAATAGAATTTGAAATCAAAAAGTGTGATGCTTCCAGCTTCTTGCTCAAGATTACACTAGCTATTCAGTGTTTTTTTTATGATTCCATGTGAATTCCAATATTGTGTTTTCTATTTCTGCAAAAAAAAAAAATGTCACTAGAATTTTGATAGAGATTGCACTGAATCTGTCAATTGTTTTGGATAGAATGGACATTTCAACAATGTTGTTTTCTAGTCCATGAACATGGGATATCTTTCCATTTGTTTATGTCTTTTTCAATTTCTTTCATCAGTGTTCTATGGTTTTCGCTCTACTGATCTTTCACCTCCTTAGCTACCTTTATTCCTGAGTATTTTATTCTTTTTGATGCTATTGGAAATAGAATTGTTCCCATGAACAAATTCTTGTAGGTATAGCTGTGTTTTCTTTAAGTTTATTTATTTATTTATTTTGAGAGTAAAAGCAAGGCAGAGAGGGAAAGAGAGAGAATGCTAAGCAGACTCCATGCTGAGCCTGGAGCCTGATGTGGGGCTCTATCTCACAAATTTGTGAGATCATGACCTGAGCCGAAATCAAGAGTCGATGCTTAGCCGTTGAGACACCCAGGCACCCCAGGTATAGTTATTTTAAAGCCCTTTGTATTTTAACCTTTATACTAGAGTTAAAAGTAATATATATACCACCGTTAAATTATTAGAGTATTCTGAATTTGACTGTATATTTACCTTTACCAGGCGAGTTTTATACTTTCATTTATTCATTCAGCTGTAACCCGAGGGGAAATGTGGTTCTACTCTGAGGAGCCCCCTTTCATCAGGCCTCCCTGAGAGGGTCAGTGGGCATGATCCTGGGTCCCAAGGTACTTTTAGTTCTGGGGGTGCTAGGCTATGGCAGAAGCCTGAATGTGTCTGCAGAAAGCCAGTATCCACGCAATTCCAGAAGAGATGCTAAGCACGTGGACAGGACCTTAAATCACCTAACATGAGTGCTGTTTATAACTGGTGCTCAGAGCTGTTGATTGGCTACATGAGAGCTAGCCAGTCAGCAAGCATTTATTCAAATTTGCTGGGTGTATAGAGTTGGGCCACCTGGCTCCTGACCTAGGGGGAGCTCTCTTTCCTGGTATTGATAGCCTCTTTCTTGTTCTCTCACCGGTGGGCTCAGCTCCACCTCAGGCTTTAGGCCCATTTGGACCTGCCCTGGGACCGGGGGACTTAAATAGTTCTAGACCATCCATCTGGGGCTTTACCTCAAGTCAGCCTGGCTCTGGATCTAACCGCATGTTTGCTCTCTGAGTGCGGGCCTTATTCTCACAGGGCCGTCCCTGATCGTGGGACTTGAGCCTTCTGCGACAGACCTGAGTCCCTGTCTCCGCCCCACCCCCAGTCAGTCACCCCTCCTCGGCTTCTGTATTTGGCCCTCAGCTCCCTGGACTATCCACCCACCCACACGGGACTTTGAATGTCATGTGAGAACACTGCTACTCCCTCATGGGCCCCCCTCAAGGCTGATGCCTGCCCTTGGGACCTTCTGCTCTCCTTTTCAAATCTGACCTTCCAGTTACAGGGCCACCCCCAGCCAGACTCTGCCCGAGGCTGTTCGTCCCCAAGTCTGCCCTTCTAACTCTATTCCGAGGCCCACGTGCAGCCAAGTTCTTGTCCTCGTGGCCTTGTGAGGTTTGTGGTCCAGACCAAAGTAAGACAGTCACGACATGGGGTGGGCCCCACATTTTCCCAGGGACACATTTCCTCCTGTGCTACTGCATTTGGCTGCAGTTTGGGAGGAATGAGATAGGAGGGGAGACACAGAGAGGTGTCGGGCCTCTGTGGTCAGAAGCTCCAGATCTGGGATTTCCCCAGATCTGCCCGCCTAGGATTTCCCCCGCTGCTTTGGTGGGCAGCTCTGACTGATGTCAGCAGCCCTGCCCCGCACACACGTGCCTGGCTCTGTTGGGTTCCCCAGAAGCAGAGCCCGAGTTAAGGATTAGGTGCCACGATTTCCTGAGACGGGGAAGCAGAATGTGGCTTCAGAGAAAGTTGGTTCTCGGCCCGATCCACAGGGAAGGTCTGGAGCATAAACTGCATCCCAGTGTTGACCCCCTACCTGAGGCAAGGGAGCCCCCATTTTAGTTTATCTTAAACTGTAGGCTGCTCAGCTTCCTGGCTAATGATTCCCATCAGCTGAGGGCTGTTCTCTGGAGAAGGGCCAAGGTCCACAGCCCACATAGTGTGGGTGCAGAGCCTGGCAAAGGGGATCTGGGTGGAGTGCTCTAAGAGAACTGACTGCAGCATCTTTCTCTGTCTGAGCCTTCCAAGCTGGGGGCCCTCTTGGCCCGACAGCAAGTACAACCTGAAATGTGGGGATGGGGGTTAGAGCTCTCCTGGCCCGTGAGGGATGAGAGCCACCAGAAAAATGCCCGTCTCCTGTCCCTGGAACAGACCAATCTGGGTAGCATTCTATGCAATCCCCGGAGATTCTGGCAGAATTGAGCCCCTGCTGCCTATAGCAGATCTCCAGAGCATTCTTAGGGCTCTCGTGCTTTCCCTCTCCTCCCTCCTATCTCTTGGAATCATCTCCCAAACACACACCTTTGATCAGGGGGATCCACATCAAAACACACTGGGGCGGGGGCAGAAGTCCGGGCTGTATCCTGAGGGTAATGGAGACTTGTAGAAAGATTTTGTGCTGGGTCAGGGTGATTGGACTGGGTTTTTACTTTAGGACCGTTCCCACCGTGGGAAGGAAGTGAGAAGTGGACAGTGTCACAGGGGTCCCGGGAGAGGGGTTTGGCTGGTGCGTGTTGGGGGAAGAAAAGGAAAGGGGTCACCAAGAAGGAGAGAGAGATGGGACTCGCGCTAGATGGAGGGAACAGAACGAGTCTGCGGCCCCAAGGCCTGGCAGTGCAGAGCCCAGGGCCTGGGGCAGTAGGGGGCCTGAGACAGGAGCTGGTTTGGGGGCAACAGGCAGCCAGTCTGCCCAGTGCCCTCCTCTAAAGGAGCAATGATTCCATGAAATGTCCAGAAGAGGCAAGTTTATAGAGACAGAAAGTAGATTAGTAGCTTCTTAGGACTGGTGGGGGATGGGGGTCTCGGAAGGATCGGGCGTTGGGTGTTGGTGGTGGCTAAAGGGGCCATTAAATGTTCTGAAATTAACTGTGGAGATGGCCGTACAACTCCACGCGTATGCTGAAAACCATTGAGTTTTACACTTTAAGTGGGCGAAGTATACCGTATGTGAATTCTATCACAACAGAGCTGTTGTTTAAAAACAACAACAACAACAACAACCAATGCAAAGCTGTGCAAGGGACGTGGGATCGGCTGTGGGAGGGAAGTTTGCTGACTAATGGAAGGTGGGAGGGACCTCAAAAGTCCTGTTACTCACTGACCTTATTTACCAGCGGAACGCTGGGCCCGTCTTGCCCACGGGACAGGGTGAGTCAGGGGCTTGAACCCATGTCTCCAGACCCCCCGGCCCCGCGTCCCCCCACCCCATTACCTCCATCCACCCTGCCCGCAGCTGCCCCTTCCCCCCCGGCCCCTCCATCCGGCAACCTTGCCTCCCTTTTGGCCGGCAGCCTGCTGAGAGGTAGGTGACAAATGGGGTGAATGACCTTCCTGCATTCTGCTCCCCCCGCCACCCCCCGCCTGGCTGGTGAGTCTGACTGGCCCCTCTTCCCCCAGGGGTCTTCGTGCTGCCAAGGAAGCGGCCTGGGAGGACCTGCCTTGGGTGGAGGGACGAGATGTTTGGTTCTCTGGACAAGAAGGGTCGGGAAATTGAGTCTGACACCTGGCAAGGCCCACTGCCCGGGCAGCACACTGGGGAGGCTGGCCGGCACCCCGGCAAGGCTCTTCCAGGCCAGGCCCTCGCCGGGGGTCCTGGCAGAGGCCAGCAGAGGGTGCGCCGGGGGACTGCGGCCGGCGGCGGGGTGGGGCAGGACGCCCGTGGGTAATGGAAAAGCTTGAGCCCTGGTCATGGCGGGCCTGCAGTATCCGCGTGTTGATGATGACCACAGAGGAGGGATTTGCGGGCGCTCGCCAAAGATGCTGGAATGCCCAGGGGCCGCCCCAGAGCTCACGCTCGGACCACACCTGGAGCCTTCTTGTCACCAGTGTCACCCTCAGCAGACCCTCCGCTGGGCTTGGCCTCCTTCCCTTGATAGCCCGGGAGCCCAGGGCCGTTCCACATGCACTCAGTAATGCCTTTGCTATCATGTGTGACTGCAGCCTGGGCCTCGCTTCCTTTCTGGACCGGAAGGGGCTGTCCCCAGGTTACCTCCCGACGGTCTGCCCCCCGCCGCCCCCGGGCACCGGGCCTCTTCCTGGATTGGGAACCCCCACCTCATCAGCTGCCTGACTCACGCCTGATGTTTCGTTCACATTAGCGAATGCCTCGGAGGCAACTGGGTCCCCTTACTGCCCCTTATCCTACCTGGAGCCAAATGTTCATCGGTGACACTGGTGAGAGGGGCTCCTGAGACTGAAGTGAAATCTGTGGCTGCACGAGCAGCCATGTTCAGGGTCAGGGCCTGGGTCAAGCAAGAGCTGCTCTCAGCAATTCTCCTCCAGCTGTTAATTCTGTTCCTGTTGCCTCCAACATCACTCGCCACAGCAGTGTCACCGTCACCACTGATATCTCCTCCATCCTATCTTTTCCTCCTCCCTCACCTCTACCTTCACCTCCAAACGTACCTCCACCCTCACCTCTAGGAAGTTCATCATCCCCCACCCAGCTCTCAGGTCGGACCCCTGACGTCATTAGACATTTCTTTTTTGGGGGGTGGGGGGCGGGGACAGTGCAAGCAGGGAAGGGGCAGAGAGAGAGACAGAGGGAGAGAGAGAATCTTCAGCAGACTCCACGGTCGGCGCAGAGCCTGACCCGGGGCTTGATCCCACAAACATGAGATAGTGACCTGGGCCAAAATCAAGAGGCAGATGCTCAACTGACTGAGCCACCCGGGTGCCCCACATTAGACGTTTCTTTCTTTTTTTCTTTTTTTTTTTTAACGTTTATTTATTTTTGAGACAGAGAGAGACAGAGCATGAACGGGGGGAGGCAGAGAGAGGGAGACACAGAATCTGAAACAGGCTCCAGGCTCTGAGCCGTCAGCACAGAGCCCGACGCGGGGCTCGAACTCACGGACCGCGAGATCGTGACCTGAGCCGAAGTCGGCCGCTTAAGCGACCGAGCCACCCAGGCGCCCCTAGACGTTTCTTAACAAACAGGCATGTCTCTGGTTGAAGAGGTGATCCGAGATGCGGGGTGTGGCCAGAACCGCGTGTCCCGGCTGCCTCTGGGCTCATGCGTTTGTAAACTGGGACTCTTGCCTTGCACGGTGATGGTGGCCTGGTGGTGGAGAGGTCGGGGCCGACTGGCTCGGTGCCCATGCAGCCAATACCTAAGGCTCTGTGGGCAGATCATGGTCGGAGCCACCTGATGCACGCGCTCTGGCTCCAAGGAGATTTGTCCTCACATATGACTCAAGGAAATGGGAGGCCCCGAGGTAGGGGAAGAGCCTGAAGTGGGGGTCAGCGCTCTGGCTGTGCCATGGGCTCAGCGTGGCTTCCGTAAGTCACTGATTCCCTCTCCCACAGGTCAAATGACAAGAGCGACCCTCCCTTTCCCCCCCCCGGAGAGCTCGACAGGGTGCACGGTGTGTGCACAGCCTCTGCTCCTTTAAGGCAGCGCGGCCCAGCGGGGCGCCCTGTCTGCTGTCCCGGGTGCATTTCCGGCTCCCTCTCTCACCAGCTCTGAGCCCTTGGGGAAGCAGCTCACTGCCTCATCTATGAACAGGGAATAAACGACAGACTCTACCTCCCAGGACCGCAATGAGGATTCACTGAGAACATCCACGCACAGCACTTACTTCGAATTCTCACCTGTGCACGAGGCACACGGGGGCAGTGTCACCCGCCATTACAGAGGGGGACGCAGAGCTGGTGGGGGTAGAATCAGGGGGGAGAACTGCTTGAGGTCACGTGCCCAGGCTGCGAGGGGTACATGGGGACACCGAGGCCCACTTCCTGCCCTGAAGCGCATGGCCTGAACCAAAGAGGGGAGAAGATTGGGCCCCTGGCCATCAGGCTGGGCTGAGAGGGAGTGTACAGGCCCAAACCCGGCCGTGGGACTCAGTAAAAAGTACTTGGGCTGCTTTGGGGCAAGGATCCCGGGACTGGGCGAGTGCTGGGGCCCCAGGAGGGCTCGGAACACCAGAGAAGAGGAAGATGGCATCCCAATTATGGGAATCTGAGCAAGCAGTGTTGGAGACCGAAGGGGAGTGGCCTGTGTGGGGTCAAAGAAGCTGGATGCCCGGCCACTGGGTACAAAGAACAACTAAAGCCAGAGAAAGGCCAGGTAAGGGTGGAACCACAGCCAGAACTGGGCTCCCCTCCTTCCTGCCACCTCGGGCTGGTGATGTCTTTCTGACCCTCAGCAAAACCTTCTAATGTCATGAAGACTGGTGGTCAAGGGGTGGTGAAGGGGAGTCTGGACTTTCCCCCCTTCCTGTGCTCTTTGTGCTGGTCCCAGAGGCCCGGGACCCCTGTCCAGAGGAGGCCTCTAGGAGGCAATAATCAAGCCAGTGACGACAACGTTAAGATCTCTGGCAGGAGATCTAGACCCTTCCTCCTTTGCCGCAGTCACTCTCAGGGGTCTCTGCCTGCTTTGTCTTCATCTACAGCTTCCCTTCTTCAGTGAGTCCCCAACAGAGACCAGGCACGATGCCAAGTTCATCTCTTCATGTCGGAGTGGAGAGACGGGCTCAGAGAAGTTCAGTCCGTTGCCCAAGGTACTGAGCCAGAGCAGGGCTGGGGCTAGATGCCAAGCCTGTCTGATGCCCCCTCATGAGACACACACGAAAGCCCCCCGTCTCCATCCACTTGACTGGGCCCATGGGGAAAAGTGATGAGCTGGATGGTGGTCCGGGGAGGAGTAGAAAGCCAGCTGCCTGCGGGCCAGGGCTCCCTGCCACCCACAGTCCAGCCTGTTCCCTGCCAGGGCCTGCTGCCTGTTGCTCCGTGGGCGGCTGGAACGCCCAAGCTCCTGGGGCCACCACCCTCTTTCCCCATGGCCCTGGCACAGATTCTCACACCAGTAGGCCTCAGTGCCCATCCAAAGCAGGCCCAGGCCCTGCAGCCCGCCATGGCAGCCGCGGGGTCTGAGTAGGTGCCTGGGTTCTGCCTGTGGGCACACAGCCTCACTGAACGGGAGGCATCAGGCCTCCAAGCCCGCCTCTGGCCAAGCCTGTCATCTGAGTTTAGCTCCAGGCTGCCTGGGTGAAGGATTCCCTCACTGCCCACCACCCACCTGGAGGAAAGCTATCTGAGGTGAGAGGGGGGAGCTGGGGCCCAGGTACGAGGGGGAAAGTTGAGGCCTACGCACCCAACCACCTTCCCCTCCAGCACGCTCCCTCTTCCTCTGGGTGTCTTCTCTCAGCGAGCGAACCTGCCAGCCCCTCCCTCCCCACCAATGTCCTGGCAGCCCTGTAATGGCGGCCACATGGCCATTGTGCCAGCACGAACCTCCCCGTCCCTTACTGGAACGCTTCACCATCCTCTGTCCCCAGGCCCACCCTGCCTGTCCAGCCTCATCGACCATCACTGTGGGCTTACAGTAGTGACAAGCTGGGGGTGTCGCCCTGAACCTTACATCTTCCCTGGCTCCCTGTTGACTGCAGAGAAAGTTCCAGCTCCTTAGTCAGCCGTCAAGGCCCCTGGCTTCCATGCTCCCTGGGTCCCAGTCTCCCTGTGTGAAACACGTGTGGCCCCTGGAAAGTCTGGGCTGTCTGGCAATATCTCCTCAGCCCTAGGCCTGGAAAATCTTTCCCCAAAGATTTGGCTGAATGCCCCCCCACCCCATGAAGCATGCTGCTGACTCCCCTCTCTGGCCTGAGGGGTGGACTGCTCCCCCCTCGCTGCCCCTCCCTCCCGGTGACCCCATATGGCTTGTTGACTATTATGCTCAGGGGCACTGATTTGGGTTCTAGGCTGTCCTCAAGAAAATCAGGAATCAGGGGTGCCTGGGTGGCTCAGTCGGTTAAGCGTTCGGCTCAGCTCATGATCTCACGGTTGATGGGTTCGAGCCCCACATCAGGCTCTGTGTTGACAGCTCAGAGCCTGGAGCCTCCTTCGGATTCTGTGCCTCCCTCGCTCTCGGCCCCTCCCCCACTTGCTCGCGCACGCACTCGCGCTCTCTCTCTCTCTTTCTCAAAAATAAACATAATTTTTTTTTTTTTTTTTTAATCAGGAATCAACCCTGTTTCCTTCTCTCTGTGGTCCCAGTGGCCTGTGTGGGATCTGGCCCGGAGAGGAGACACAAGGAATGCATTCCTGCATTTGGTACTGTTGGGATGTTCTTTGAAGACTGGACTACGTATTCAAGCAGGACAGCTGTGTGCAGCCACGGGGTCTGGGACCAGTTGATGGGACCCAGGAGAGGCACAAGTTATCGGTGTCTGATAGGGGAGACCCGACCCCCTCCAAGGAGGTTTTGAGGCAGCCTGGTACGTGGGAGGGCTTGGATTTGAATTTAAGCTCTCCCACCCCCTGGCTGTGCATTTGGGGTAAACCACTCACCCTATCTGAGCCTACAAGGGCATTTCCCCCCGGGGGTGCTGTGAGCAATGAGGCGGTGCTGGTAAAGCACAAGGTGGGCTCTTGGCAGATAGTGACTCTCCACCCCTACGTTCTCTAGGGAGCTTCTGGTTCAAGGTGGGCCACTGGGGACCTATACTCCAAGAACTAAGGAGTTGGGTCCCCTCTGCTCACAGAAGTCGCCCTGATGTGGCCGGGTGGGCCTGTGAGGGCAGCAGAGTGGTCCTAGATGTCTCTGCCCTGGGACAAGGGGCTGCCTGGGTTAGGGGAACAGGGGTGCCCGCCTCCCTTCCTACCCATAGGCCACCCGGTGCCCCTGCCCTCTGCGCTCCTCGGCAGGCCGTCGGGGCCAGTATTGGATGTGCCCAGCTTTGGCCCTACAGCCGCTGGCAGGGCCAACGCTGTCATCGGGCCTGGCCCTGTGTCTGGCATCTCTCTGGCGTCGCCTGGGCCCGGGCTTCCTGAAGGCGGATGCAGGCTTGGTACCCTGTGCTGACAGGCCCTCCCCGGAACTGAAGGTGTCCTGGGGGCAGGCCCACACCCAGTGACCTTCCCAGTTGAATGCAGACATGTCAGAGAAGGGCCACATCCTCCCGCAGGTCACAGCTCTCAGGGCAGGGTGACAGCTCCCTGCTCTGATTAGGGCTTCTCAGAGGAGGCCCCGTGCCCCCCTCAGACTAGACTTTTGAGCCAAGGCTGTGCCTTCCCCCCTCAAACCCTTTGCAGAGTATGACTGTGTCTCCCCTCTTAGACTAACTTACTTCTCAGGGCAGGTCCAAGTCTCTTCCTTCATATCAGCTTCCTGGGGCAGGGCCATAACTCCTGCTCAGACTAGGGAAGGGGGTGAGTTGCCAGAACATTCCAGGAGCACCTGGTGGCGGGTGGAACATGGTGAAATTCAAGGCCCTGCAAAAGGTCGCCTGCGTGGGTGTCCAGCGGTAGAGGACAGAAGGTAATGGGTGACGAGTGACAAGCCAGGTGGGCCCTCTGGCACCCTAAGAATGGGCTTCTGTCCTGAAGACTGTGCGGAGCCAATGAGGGGAACAAAGTCATTCTCGCAGAACCTCCTGGCCACCACGTCAGCCACGGGGAACGGAAGGCCGAGCTGCCCAGGGGTGGGGGGCAGACGGGAGGGAACAGGAAGGGCCACCTGGGGAGGAGGAATTGATGGGCCTGGTAGTGGAGAAGGGTGAGCGGGTCAGGCCCAGCACCCCGGCTTCTGGCTGGGGCAGTAAGGGTGAGGTCCACAGCAGGGGAGCAGTGCAGTGGGCCCTTTGGGGCCCGAGCCTACAGGGAGCCTGGGGGCCGTGCAGGTGGACATTTCCAGAATGCAGCCCCCAGAGGGGGTTTTCAGCAGGTGGAGCGGGTGCATGAGGTTGCCTGGGGGCGAGGGGGAGACTCCAAGGAGGGGTTCCGGGGGGTTGCACAGAGAGGAGGCAGGGTAGAGGCCGGGAAGACAAAGTCCTCGCTGCTCTGTCTCTGCTTCCTCTTCTAGAAAAGGGGAGGGTCCCATGCTTCGGGGCCATGTCCCTGGCTGGGGGTGCCCAGAGCAGCTGAGGCTTTGCAGGCTGGGGGAGGGGAGTGGGGGGGGGGGGCTCCCCGCCCCCGCCCTCCAGCCCTTCAACCCAACACTGAGCCCTCACACTCCTTTGGAATTTTCCAGGTGGAAATTCACCTCAAAGGCCCTCTCTGGCTCCACATACTCAACTCATCCCGTCTCTGGTCCCAGCACCCCTGACCCCCAGCGGTTTCTAGGGGCTCCAGGGCTGAGTCCCCCTGGAGCGCCGGGCCCTCCTCCCAGGGGGAGGCCGCCAGGGAGGGAGAGAGGCCCTCTGGTGACCCCCGTGCACCTCTCCCCGCTCTCCACCAGTTCCAGACACATTGCGATTTATCTGTTGTTTATTGTGCGGAGGCCAGGCTTCCCAGCCAAATCGGAGCTGGACCGGCCAGCCGCGGCCCGAGACGGCTGTCCCGGCCAAGCCCGGAGCAGCCCCCCGCCCACCGTCCGTCCCCTCGGCCGCCCCCGAGCCAAGCGGGCCCTGAGCTCTGGCGGGCTGGACACTCTTTATGGAGCCCCAGGGCCCGTTTCCCCCATCGTCTGCCCGTGTTTACAGCCTTGCTTGTGTTTGCCTCATGATCTTATTCCGGGTGACGCCCCAGTCTGGACGGGGTTTGCATGCCATCCTGCTGAGGCCTCGCTCGTCGCCCGGGCCCTGGGCCCCTGGGCCCCCGGGCTTCTCATCCATCATTTCATTGAGCCTCACCCTCCCGGAGCAGTGGTGGGAGAGCTTATCACCCACGGGCGTGAGCGAGGGCTCGGCCCGTGGGAGCCGGGTGGGAACCTGCTCTCTTTCTGCCACATGCTGGGGGGTGGGGGGCAGGGCGTGCCCTGGGTGCTCACAGATGCGCACGCGTGTGTGTGTTGGGGTTTGCGTTCATGGATGTGCATGTGTGTGTGCATGTGCGTGGCGGGGGGGTGGGGAGGCTTGCACGTGAGGGTGTGAACACACACACACACACACACAACACCCAGAGCCTGCCATCTGCAGCTCTGTCTCTGATAGAGACAGCCCGCAGACCTCCAGGCCAGGCTTCCAGGCCGGCTCTCTCCTTTACAGGTGTGTGTGACCTTGGCCTCATTCGCCTCTCACTTTCCTTTGGATAGAAGAGGGGCTGTATCGATACCAGCCTCACAGCACGCCTTTGGGCATCTAGAAGGGCTGTGCTCAGCCCTCACTGCAGACCCGGAGCCTGTCTCTCTGTGCGTCCCTCTGTCCCTCCCCTCCGTGAGCTACAGTTGTTGACCTCTGAGGCTCTGCCCGGAAAAATGCACGTGTAAGCATACAGGTAAAATTTAGCAAGTCCTCTGATGTCCCTCCACGAATCTTCTGGTGAAAGACCTCTTGTGGGGCTGGACAGGAAAATCCTCAGAGGCCTAGAGTTTTTCACAGCATAATACGACGGTGATGGCAGTCACCTTGATGTCCCTAGAGACAATTAAGGGACCCAAAGCTGCTACTCAGGCCTGTCTCTTCCTTTTTTTTTTTTTTTTTTTTTTGTGAAGTTTATTTATTTATTTTGAGACAGAGAGAATGAGAGTGGGGGAGAGGCAGAGAGAGAGAGAGAGACAGAGACGGAGAGAGAGAATCCCAAGCAGGCTCCGGTGCCCCATCAGCATAGAGCCCGACACGGGGCTCGAACCCACGGACTGCAAGATCATGACCTAAGCCGAAATCAAGAGTCAGACGCGTAACCCACTGAGCCACCCAGGCGCCCCTCGGCGCCTCTCTTCTCTCCACCCAGAAGCAAAATACTGGGGCAGTTCTCAGACACCCTGGTATGACAGTATGACAGGTTACCTGAGGTCACACCTTCACCCTAGATTATTTGATGACCAAAGTTGGTGCCCCCACCTCGGGAAATTCGGGAGCTGGAGTACTCATGCAGCTGAGCGGCCCTGGGCTGAGGTTTCCCCACCAGGCCCCCAACAGGCTGTAGATCCCCAGGCCGGGGAGGGGGGGTGGAGGGGAGGACACCGCCCGGTGGCAGAGCCGGGTGGTGTGCAAGGTGGCGGGGGCTTTGTTGATCTTGCTCGTCCTTTATGATGCGCTGACAGCCCAGCCTAACACTTCCCAAACACACTCCCTTCCGTCAGGACTGGAGTTCCAGAAGCAAACAGTGGCAATCAGACGACTGCTGCCTGAGACTCCAGACGGCAGGCCCGGAGGGTTTGTAAGCTCCTCGAAGACACCAGGTCCCCGGCCACCTGCCTAGGATTCCTGCCCCCAGAGCTGCGGCCTCTGAGCCCCTGGGGCCCCTGCGGCTTCCCCCGGCACTGGGCCCAGGGCTCTGGAGACTGGGGACCAGCCCGGGGCCCTCTGGGGCTGGCCGAGGTGCTGGTGGGTGGGGTGGTTGTGACTGAGGCAGGGTGGCTCAGGGATGCCCTGGGGAGGGAGAAGGGTCAGCCCAAGGACGTGCAGCTCCCGAAGAGGCAGCCACCTCCCAGGCTCTCTGACTCTGGTCAACCCATCTCCACTAACCTGGGTGGACAGGGGCTCCCGTCAGGACCCGAAGAGGCTGAGGTGACCAGGCCCAGACAATCTCTGTTCCTCCCACGTCTCAAGGCTGCCTTGGAACCCGAGAAGCCTCCACCTGTTCCACACCAGCCAAGGGCATCTGAGAAACGGATGCATCATCTTTCCTGGACCATGCTGGAAGGTAAGAAGCTGCCGAGGGTGTCAGGAAAACCATACCCCCACAAAGCAGCTGATCCCCGAGAGACAGGCTGGAGGGAGGAATGGTTCCGAACAGCCAAGCTCCTCGGTCCTCCCTATGGCAAAGTCTGGCACTCAGAAAAAGCTCAAGGGTGCACACACACGTACGCGTGCACGTTCGAAGCCTCACGGACGGTCCAGAGTCTAGAGCAAGAATGAGATGTGCTCCATGACCCCAAGGCAGGCCATGCAGCTACATGGGAGCCCACAATCCCAGCCAAGGACGGGCTTGCAGCCCCCCCTCCCCATACACACGCAGAGGCCAACATCCCTCTCTGATTGTCTGCCTTTCGGAGAACAGAGGACTGAGTGGGGACTGGGAGGCCTTGGGAGAGCCCACAAAAGCGCCGATAAATGCATTTATGTTCCTCCAAATGACTCTGTAACAAAACACACAAAAGGAAGAGGCAGAGTTTCGCGCATATTAAATCATGGTCATGGGACCTGTGCAATTAATTCTCATTTATCATCTGCCCTGTGCGCTAGAAACTTCCGCGTCTCGGGCCAGCGCCCACCCCAACCCCCACAACTCCGTGTCCACCAGACGCTCATAAATCTGTTTTGCTTGTTCCACACGAGCTGCCTGGGAAAAGGCCCCATTTGCTGCGTCTGCTCCTCTGTCCAAACTTTCAACGCCTTCGACATTTTATGGTTTCGCGTTATTGACTTGGCCTCCTGGGTCCCCTGTGGTAGGCGGCTGTTTGAGAGAGCAAGCGAGAGGCTTGGGGTGACCTCAGGTTCACCCCCTTGCCTGGCCGGAGCTGGCAGGACCGTGCAAAAGCCTTGAAGTTGCCTGGGGCCCGGAGCTCCTGAATCACAGATCCTCCCCAGGGTTTCCCCCCTGTGCCCCGACTCGGGCCCCGAAACCCACCCCGAACAGAGGTCCTGGGCCCGTTCTTCCTCAACCTCCACAACCTGCGTTGCCCAAACCTCCGCTTCTGCAGCCCTCTCCAGCCCCAGCTCCTCCTTTTCCCAAAGGCCTCCTCCCCGCCCCCAAGGGAGCACACATGAGGTCAGTGTGCCTAGGAGCAAAATGCCCAGGTGGAGGGGACGGTGTGCAGGCTTAATGCCTGGGGCATTCACGCCACAACAGGCCAGGCCTCCTTCGTGCCACCGAGGACACAGACAAAGACCAGACTGATTTTCAATTTCTTTTTTAGTTTATTTTATTAGAGAGAGAGAGAGAGAGAGAGCACAAGCAGGGGGGTGGGGGAAGGCAGAGAGAGAAGGAGAGAGAGAGAATCCCAAGGAGGCTCTGCACCGAGAGCATGGAGCCCGACACGGGGCTCGATCCCACGAACCCTGAGATCATGACCTGAGCTGAAGTCAAGAGTTGAATGCTTAGCCGACTGTGCCACCCAAACGCCCCAAGGCCGGGTTGATTTTCAGCCGGTGTGTCCTCCTGGAGAGGTTGTTAAATACTTTGACTCATGTCTTGAATGAGGGAAACCTGTCCTTGCCCCGAAGGAGCTGGATGAGGGACAAACAAGCAGGTAACTAGATAATTATGATTCCAGCGACCAGCAGTGTATCAGCACAATTTGGGGGCTCAGAGGCATCATTTGAACCCTGTCCAAGGCTCCTGGGGGAGGAGGCAATGTCTAAGTTAATCTGGGAAGGACCCACAAGAGGTTTACGGTGATAGGGAAGATGGGGTTGTGGGGGGAGTGTGCATCCAGGCAGAAGGAACAGCATGTGCCAAACCCAGGGGTGAGGGAGGAACATTCAATGTCTGAGAAGTGGCTTTTGGTGGTCACGGAACAAGGAGATAAAGACTGGGGAGGTCAGCTAAGGCCAGCTGTGAGCCAAGGCACCTACACAGCTGCAGCTGGTTGGTTTGCCTTGTGGGAGACCGTTTAAGCAGGGGAGTGACATGGTAAGATTTGAACGTTGGCCAAACCACCCTACAGTGTGGATTAGAGGAGGAGTAAGACCGGTAGAAGTCCCCTACCTCACACCATACACAAAAATAAATTCAAAATGGATCACAGACCTGTCATTGCTAAACTATGGAACTCTGGAAGAAAACCTAGGGGAAAAAAGTCCTAGTTACCACTTGAGTTTGGCAAAGATTTCTGAAATACAATATTAAAAAGCACAAATAATAAAAGAAAAAACCAATAAACTAGACGTTGTTAAAATACAAAACTTTAGCTCCTCGAAGACACTGTTGAGAAAATGATGAAGGAAAGGCACAGACTGGAATTCTTGTAAAATATAGCCAACAGAGGGCTTGTATCTGGAATATATGAAGAGATTTTACAACTCAGTATGAAGACAAACAACCCAGTTTAAAAATTGGAACTCTCATTCATGGCTGGTGGGAGTATAAACATGAAACAACTTTGGGAAATAGTGTGGCAGTTCCTTAACAAGCTAAACATACTCCCACCACAGGACCCAGCCATTCTACTCCCAGGTACTTCCCAAGAGAAATGAAAGCATCTATCCACACACACACACACACACACACACGATATATGAATATTCATAGCAGCTTTAATTGTAAGAGTCCCAAACTGAAAATAATCCAAATGTCCATTAATGGGTAAATGGAAAAACAAATAGAGGTATAATCATATTCCTTTGATGGAATGAAAGGAATGAACTACTGATACCTGCTACAATATGGATACATCTCAAAATAATCATTCTGAATGAAAGAAGCCAGACCAAAAAAAAAAAAAAAAAAAAACCAGTATATAAAATTCTAGAAAATTCAAGCAAATCTATAGCGAGTTGTCTGGGGACTTGGTGGGAGGTTAGCAGTGGGAGATTACTACGGGACAGGAGGAAACTGTTGGGCGTGATGAATGCGTTCGTTATCTTAAATGTGATGCTGATCCCATCAGATCATACACCCACATCCATGGGTGTATATAAGTCAACACATAACAAACCATGCCTGTTAATGTACATGCTGTTAATATATGTCCATCGAACCTTAATAAAGCTGTAAAAAATAAACGTACAAATTACACCAAGTGACCAGGGAGGCAAGGGCGATGTTCAGGACCATGTCAGGGAGATTAAATACATGATTGTTGATTCACTCACTCACTCCCATTCCCACTCATCTTTTACTAAACTGTAAGTCCTATAAAGGCAGGAAGTCTGCTCTGCTCACCCCCATGCCCCTAACATTCAGCTTGTAGTAGGCACAGGGGTGGAAAAAGGTGAATTGTCTGGGGAGGAATTTAGAAATACTTGGCTAGCCATGAGGATGTCTGAAGTGAGGGAAGTTGAGGAATGAAAAATAACCCCTGTGTTTCTAACTCAAGTAAATGCTGCTGGGGTGTGAGTTTGGAAAGGAGAGGAAGGTGAGCTCAGACTTGAGCTGAGTTTGCAGTGTGGCGTTATGTGGAGACAGACAGGCTGGAGTGAAGGATTTGGGCATCACTAGCAGATCTCAGACTGGAAAGATTTGAAAGATACCAAATCCTGGGCCCCACCTCTAGACCAATAAAATCTCTGAGGATTCTACCTGGCACTGGAATTTCCCCATAGTTCAGGGGGATTCTAATGTGCAGCCAGAGTGGATAACCCTCACCGTGGAGGGTGATTTAAGTCGTGGGAGGAGATGAGTGCCCCAGATGAGGATGTGGGAAGTGAGACAGAAGAGGACCCGGGACCCAGCCTCAAGGAGCCCTGACTTTAGGGATGGAAAAGGGAGAGTAGCAAGAGATGGGAGTAGCTGAAGAGATAGGAAGAAAATCAAGAGTGCAAGTCACAGAACAGGGAAAAGGGATCCATGAACTGGAAGGTGGAAACCGCTGTCAAAGGCTGTGGCCACTGGGGCAAAAGGCAAGATGAATTGGATTAATCAACAAAAGGTCATTGGTGAACGAGGAGGGAGCCGTTTTATGGGTGTGACAGAGCCAACCTTGGGAAGGGATTGCGGAAGAAAGTGGGAGATGAGGGGTGGAAATGGTGAACTGTTAAAATAGCTTTGTTTTGAAGTAGAGAGTTGGAAGGAGAGAATGGAGTTAAGGGAGGGTCAGAGGGGATTAGGCAGCGGGGAGACCTGACCATGTTTAATTGCTGATAAAAAGGAATCAAATGGAACCAAATAGAGTCTAGAAACAGACCTTGCCTGTATGGTCACTAGACTTAGGACAAAGGGACAAATACAATTTATGTAAATTTAGATTAATAAATTTAAGATATACAACATGTTGGGGCACTTGGATGGCTCAGTCGGTTAAGCATCTTACTTCAGCTCTGGTCATGATCTTATGGTTTGTGGGATTGAGCCCTGCGTCGGGCTCTGCGCTGGTAGCACGGGGTCAGTTGAATGATAAAAGAAAGATCTCTTTAATAAATGCTACTGGAACACCTGGATATATGTATGGGGGCGGGGGCGGGGGCAGGAAGAACCTTGATTCCTACCTCACACCACACACACACACAAATTAGTTCCAGATGGATCATAGACCTAAATATGAAGGCAGAAACCATAAAGAAATTATAAGGGAATTTATGATTCTGGAGCAGGCAAATATTTGTTAATAAACATGACATAAAAGTACTGACCATAAAAGAAAAAAATATATATTGGACTTCTTAAAATTTGTAAGCTTCTGTTTATCAAAAATCATCACTAAAGGCAAAATCAATCTATGATGATGCAAAATAGATCAGGGTTGCTGGCTGACTGGGAAAGGCATGAGGGAACTTTCTGGAATGATGGAAATGTTCTGTGTCCTGATGGGGTAGGGGTTACGTTAGTGTATGCATTTTTCCTTTTTTTTTTTTTTTTTTAGATGGTTTCTTTTTTTATCAAAATATATTTGACATATAACATTGTGTGAATTTAAGATATACAACATGTTGGGGCACCTGGGTGGCTCAGTCAGTTAAGTATCTGACTTGATTTTGGCTCAGGTCATGATCTCCTCATTCATGGGATCGAGCCTCTCATCGGGCTCTCCGCTGACAGCACAGGACTTGCTTGTGATTCTCTCTCTCCCTCTCTTTCTGCCCCTCCTCTGCTCACACGCTCACTCTCTCTTTCAAAATAAATAAATAAACTTTTAAAAAAAGATATAACATGTTGATTTGACACATTTATGTATTATAATATGATTGCCATCGTATTGATAGGTAGCACCTATGTCATATCAATAATGATCATTTCTTTTGTGGTTGGAATAATTAAATATAGACTGTTAGCAAGTCTGATGATTATAATATAATATCATTGTCTATATTTGGTATACTATGCATTAAACTTCCAGGGCCTGTCTATTAGTTGCAAGTTTGTAACACATGCATTTTTCAAAACAAAGATTGAACTGTACCTAAGATCTGTGCATTTAATTGCCTTCAAGTTATAACTTAATAAAAGAAGATAGAAAAGAAGGAAAGTGAAAAGGCAAGCCATAGACTAGAAGACGATATTTGCAATGTATATATATGATAAAGAACTTACATCCAAAATATATAAAGAATTCTCATAAATCAGAAAGGAAAAAAAAAAGACCCTATTTTTTAAATGGGCAAAAAAATTTGAACAGGCATTTCACAAAGCTATTCCAATGATTCATAAACACATGGGAAGGTGCTCAACATCATTACCCAGCAAGGAAATGAAAATGAAAAACCACAATAAGACGCCCTGCACACACACACATACACACCCAGAATGGCTAAAATGCAAAAAACCGATAATTCCTAGTGTTGGCAGGATGTGGAGAGATTTTATACTTTCAGATGCTGCTGAAGGAAGCCTTCTTACAACAGGGAAGGAGAAGGGCTCAAGGTTGACAAGGAGTCACTGTGCATATGTCACTGCTGCTCTCCTAAGCCTGGGTGTCCTCAGTTTCCCACAAGACACAACTGAGCCATTGTTGTGTTGCCTGAAGCCACACAATCCCCATTTTGCTCATATCCCTCCTGTCCACTCCCTTTCTTTCCATTCCTGCCCCATTGGCCCCTGGCACCTGAGGTCACAACACACTTCCCTGGGCCATCTTTCTCAAAGCCAGCAGCATAGGCAGAACAAATCCTGGCTCACAAGGCAGACAGCAGAGGCTCAGTCCCCCTCTGACAGGATGGTGGCTTTCTCTCCTGCAGCCTGGGCTTCCTCTCCACTAGCCCCTCTCCTCTCTCATGGTTAGTACTAGCAAACTCCTCACTGCTTCCCCAGACTCCTGTCCCACCTCTATCCCTCTGCTATTCACCTGCAGTCTCACCAGCCCCTGCTGGCACCCTTCGATAGCCCACTGGCTTCAGGCTACAACTTGAGTTGCTGGACTCGGCATTCAAGGCCTCTGTGGCCCACTCCATTTCTTTAGCCTGTTAGATCAGATGTGAGCTTAAGGGACCTTTTGGGCATGCTGAGGCAAGGCTACAGAAGGCCCACAGCACTGTCCAGAGAGAGATCAGGCAAGGCTTGGGCACAGTAAGGAGGGAAGGGAAGTTGGCTATAGGGGATGCCCCATCTGGCCCATACATGATGCACATGGCCAGCGGGAGTGGGGTGGTCCAGGCCAGCCATTGGTAGACACAGCTGGCTTCCATGAGGAAGGAGGTGCCAGCGTGAGTAGTCCTGAGCCAAGGAAGTGGGAGTTTTGTCCTGATAGGGAAACTGAGTCAGAAGCTTGGACCTGTGGACCAGGCTGTGCAGTGGATGAAGAGAAAGGCGAAGCCTGGGCCACTGGGAGAAGTCAGCCAACTTGGTAGGGGGTGGGGGAGGCGTCTCAGGTCTCAGGGCTAAAGGACCTAATTCCCAGCTCTGAGACCAGGGTGAGGAAGCTGGTGGGAGTGAATATCATTTGTTAAGCAGCTCCGGGACAACAGGGCCTGTGTTGGGTTCTGTATCAGGGGGGTCTTGGCAGGGGGTGGGGACACCTCCAAAGAGGTTAACAGAGTGGCTATAAGGAAGGGAGTGTATGCAGAAAGGGGTGGGGGCAAGGGAACCTAGAAGGGAGGCTGAGGCCCAACACAGCAAATGTGGGGAGCTGTGATCTGCCCGGTTCAGGCCTGGAGGGGCCCCGGAAAGGAGGGTGTTCCTGGAGTGTGGACCCCCCACCCCGGAAGCCAAGACCCTAGAGGTACAACCACTGGCAAAGCTATGACCAGGCATGAAGAGAGCCTGGGGGTAAATACCCCAACTTCTCTCTCCTCTTGCCCCCCTCCCTGAGCACCTCATATGCATTGCTCAGCATCATCCTTCAAGATGGAGATTTTTTGTCCATTTTATGGAAGAGGAAGATGAAGGTCAGCAGTGAGGGGACCTGCCCACAGCCACTGCACAGTTCGTAAGTGGCCAAGGCACAGCCCTTAGGACCTTGACCTTAGTGCTCCGGGCAAGCCTCAGAGGTGCTCCTCACAGGGAGGACAGAGAAGGCAGCAGGTGGATTGTCGTCAAAGCTGGCTTCGAGAACTCAGAGCTCGTCACCAAGCCAGGTGTCTCCTTCAGGATGGTGACTTTAGCCCCCTCCCGCCTCTGAGCCGAGGCCCTCAGCCACATCTGGCCCTCCTCTGGTGGCTCCCCTCGAGGCCATGGCTGGACGCCGGCCAGTCACGTGGCCCATGCTGACAGATTGGGTGTCTCCGGTGCGCCCGCAGCTGCCGCTAAGTGGCTTCCTGGCAGGGAGTCAGGGGTCACCTCATCGCTGCTCTGCTCAGACGGCACTGGCCTCTTCGGGGGTGCCTCCCACGTCTGTCTGCTGAAATCGCGTGTGTTTAGCATCAGGTCTGAGAGGCAGCCCTACTTGGCGACTCATGGGGGAGCCCTGAGGCCCTTGGGGGCAGACACAGTGCTGGCTGGGGGGTGGGGGTGGGGCTCTGGGCCCCAGTTCAAGTGAGCTGGCGGGTCTCACCACCCGTGTTCCCGGCGTGCCACGGGGGCGGGCTGCTCTGTGTCCTGGGTGCCTGTGTCGCATGGTCTCCTGCTGGCTGCTCGCGGTGTCCAGGCCCCTGGCTCTGGGCCTCGGCTCTGGGTAAGTCGTCTGTCTCAGAACTCTTCTTTTTCTCTTTGCCGTGTGTTCCCCTGAGCCCCTTCTGGGACCTGGGACCCGGTGAGCCTGTGTCTGAACCACCATCCAAGGCTGTGGTCCCGGTCCCTGAGCTCCCCCTTCACCCCACCCCCCCGGCGGGGCAGGGAATGATCACAGGGGTCAGACCAGTGTGGCCCTGGGGCCAGCGAAGCCGAACGAGTCTGGGCAAGTCACTTCCCTGCCTGGGGCTCAATCTTCTTTGAAAAATGGTAGAGCCAGCTACACACTAATACATGCTTTGGGACCCCTAAGATGTGTGCACAATCACAAGGCCGGTCGGCCCTTCTCTCCCAGCTGTCTTGGGCTGACCCCATCTGGGACTTCAGACAGCGCCGGTGAGGAGGGGACGCAAGTTAGTCCAGGGTGACACGTGCTCCTAGTAGCTGTCAGAATGAAGGGCGAGTACAGACAAGGCGGGGAGCAGGAAAATCTCTTCGGAGTGACATTGGAGCAGGCAGTGAGGCCCAGGATGTCGAGTGCAGAAGGAGGCTGGTGAACAAGAATTCCAGATCGAGGGACCCTCACATGGAGGAGGGAAGGTGTGTCAGGAAATCAGACGTGGCTCTCGATGGTCAGAGCGGAAGGTGTGTGGGGTGGGGGTGGCGGGAAGTCGGCTGGAAACGTGGGCCCCTGAAGGCCCAGGGTGAGGCCGGTGGGCGGGCCCCGTCTGTGTCAGGCTCCCTGCTCAGGGTGCAACTGGGCACTCTGCTCTGGGGGTCCCTGATCACAGACAGGCCCCGGTTCCCTGCAGTGGAAGCCAGGCCCCGGAGCCAGTGGGCGGGGCCCCGTCCAGCTGACACTGGCTCTTTGTCTACATCTCAGCAGCGGAAGGTGCCTGAGCCCGCGTCCAGCCTGGTTGGAGACCAGGCCGAATCAGCAGTGCCAGCCTCCCATCTGGTCCTGGAGATGCCCCCCAGAGTTCCAGTGAGAGAGGACAGGATGGCCGCGGGACAAGCGGCTGGCACTGGGCGTGGGGAAGTCTGAGGAATAAACAGCTTTCCCACCACTCACGGGCAGAGGCACAGCGGGTTCCCACAGACGTGGATGGGCCGCCCCGGGCCAAACCTTAGCCGCAACTGAGCCAGGGTGGCGAGGCCCATGCTGTTCCAGATGGCTCGGGGGCTCGGTCAGTTTGCGCACAGGAGTGAGGCGTTCCCCAGATCACCAAGCCTCCAGATTTGAACTAATTCCAGCTCGGTGAGGGCTGGGGGCTGAGGAGGCCAGGGAGGAGGGTGGGGCCCAGGGACAGGGCCCACGAAGGGTCCAGGAGCTCTGAGAGGGGCTTGTGTCCTGAGCCTGGGGATCAGCCGAGGCTTGGCCCGGGTGGAGCTCCCTTGGTGCCTGGCACCGGCCGAGGCTGGGGGTGCCTGGCCTCTTCCAAAGCCCTCCTTGTCGGGCAGCGGGCAGGGCGGGCCGGGGGCTGGGCGCGGCCGCTCATATCTTCCCCGTTACTTCATTCATTTTGCTCCCACTGATCCCTTGTTTATCTCACTGGGAATGCAGCGCAGTGGAAATTGGGGCCAAGGGAAAGGCCAGAACCTGGGTGGCCTCCAGGAGAGCCCCAGCCTCACTTGCCTGTCTCCCTTACCTGGGTCCCTGGGCTGAACCCTGCAGGAAGGGGGTCCGTCTCTGAGAACTAACATGGGGCCCAGACGTTCCGGCCCAGGCCGTGTGAGCTCGTGGAGAGCTGACCGCTCTGGGCCCTCCTTGCTTCATTGCAGTGGGAGGTTATTCTAAATGACCTTTGAGAATGAATGCGTATTGTCATGAAATGAGCACCCATCCTGTGGCCACCATGTTCTAGCCCCGAGGTCCCTGCTCTCACCCGAGGCTTGCACATCTGCATGGATTACCATGAGCCCATTTTTTTTTTAACATTTATTCATTTTTGAGAGACAGAGTGTGAGCAGGGGAGGGGCAGAAAGAGAGGGAGACACAGAATCCGAAGCAGGCTCCAGGCCCTGAGCCATCAGCACAGAGCCTGACGCAGGGCTCGAACCTACGAGCAGTGAGATCACGACCTGAGCCGAAGTCGGACACTTAACCAACTGAGCCACCCCCGCACCAATAGGTCCCCGGCCCACCAATAGGGCACTTTAGAGAGGAGGTGGGGCACAGGGGCCATTTCCGGGAAGAGGTGGGGCTGGAGAACGAGCTAGAAGACCCTCTGGGCAGGGTGGAGGTAGTCAGAAGTCAGGGCTGCCATGGGCAGGGGTGTGTGAGGCTAGCAGGACCAGTGTCTGAAAATGTCCTTTCAGAACGGGTCAGTGGGAAATGCCGGGCCCCCACCTGGCCCTCCTGTTGCAGGACCCCCGGCTGAGGGCGGAGGGTGGAGGGCGGAGGGTGGAGGCTGGGGCATGAGCATCCCCTGGGGTCTTGGGTTAAGTGGGCCCTAATCCCCATCACCAAGCAAACCTGTCTGCCCTGGAAGATCACCCCTCCGGTAGAGGGTGGGCACCACGGCTCTAAGCAGCCTGGTCTGAGCCCTTGTCCTTCGTCAGGGATGTTCAAGGACACCGGACCCTGCCGGGAAGAGGCGGCCAGGCCCCTATCAGATGTGGAAACTGAAGCCCAGAGAAGCTGATTGAATTGCCCAGGGCACACAGCTGGGAGTGGCGGCAGCGGGACCTGATCACAGCCTGTCTGACCCATGAGCGTGCCCACCAGCATCTGGGCTGTGGCTGCCTCGCCCTTCTGGGGTCCCCGCCCTGGGGGTGGCCACCCGATAGGGCATGGATTCAGGCCAGGTACCGGGGCCAGAGCCTCAGTGCCCCCTTGTCTTCTTCCCCCGCAGTGAGTTGGTGTTCCAGTCTGTGAAACGGGATGGGTGGGTCCAACTTGGGGCCGGTGTCTGTCCTCCGTCCTGGATCCTTAAGGAGGAGTGAGGTCATATTTGTCTGGGGGCTGGAGCATCTTGGAAGGAGAAAGCTCGGCAAAGACAAGGGCCCATTGTCCCCCCTTCCCTGGCCCCCTTCCAGCTCCTGCTCTAGTCACCAGACAAGGCCAACCCTGCCTGCAGGCCCCAGAGGCCACCGTGTGCCAATAGGGGGTGACTCAGTGCCCCCTCCCTTCCCGTTAACTGGCATTGCCACCCACCACCCAAGCGTTGTCGGGGGTCCCCCAGAGGGGAGGCCGGGAAAGAAGGGAAGACTTGGGGTCCCAGCCTGGGGATGTCACACTCGGGGCTTTACAGCCGGCTTGAGCGAGGTGCCTCGCCATAATAAATAATTAAAAGAGCAGCCTGTGGGCTTGCTTTCGAGCAGCCTTGGTTTGAAGCTCTTACAAGCGTTGGCTCAACGCCTGCTCACAGCACCCCCAAGGGGGGCACTGATGTCATCACCCTCACTGCACAGATGTGGAACGCTCGCCCTCCGCCACCTAGCTCATAGCTGGTAGATGTGGCTGGGAGAGGCGGAATTTGGACTGGAGTCTGCATGGTTCTCGAGAATTCTACAGAGGCTCCAGGATGTGCAGGTGGGGGCTGAACTGGGGGATGGAGAAGGGGCCGGCCCAGAGTTCGCGTAGTAGCTGGGGAGTCCCAAGAGAGATGTGGGCGCCTCCCCCTCCACCGCCAGCTGGGCCCGTAGACCAGGCCTCGGTCCTTCTGGGCCGCAGGATGGAGGGCTTTTTGCTACCAGGGACCGGGAAGGCTTGGTGGCCTCTGGCATTGACAAGGCGGGATAAGAGATGCTTGAGCAATTTCAGCGCTTTGAGACACCTCCTGGGGCCACACGTGGGCTGGAGACACCCTGCTCTCTGGCCTCCCTGCAGCTCTGAGGCCCATGGAGCTCTGTTAGCCGTGAGCCAGGCAAAGGCAAATAGCAGCTCAAGCCTAACGCGTCCGAAAGTAAACTCTCGATTTCCTCCCCAACCTGCTCCTCCTCGTATCTTCCCCATCTCAGGAAGCGGCACCATCGTCCGCCCAGTTGCTGGGGCCAGAAAACTGGGAGGCACCCTTGGATCCTCCTGGTTGTTGCCACCCACATCGATCCATTGCCAAGACCTGTCAATTCTACCTCCAAAATAAATCCCGAACCCGCCTCCCTCGGTTCCCGCTGCCACCGCTGTGCCCAAGGCACCACCCGCTCTCCCTGGACAGCACCGCTAAGCTGCTCTCCACCCCCTCCGGCCCGCTGCCCCAGCTTCCAACATACAGCAGACCCCACCGTTCTCTTGCCTCCTCCCAGAGGCTTCCTACTGCGTTTGGAGCCAAACTGACACCCCTCGATGGCTACGAGGTCCCCCGTGACCTGGCATGACCTCGTGACCTCACCTCCATCTACTGTCCCCGCGCTGTCTCGCTCTCTTTGCATCCGTGCATTGACACTCGCTGCTCGCTCTGTCTAGAAGCCCTTCCCTGCAGTTTTGCACCGAGCGGGTCCCCGCCCCCGGTCCCTCCCATCCCGGCTGGTACGTACCTTGCATCCTTCAGCACTCCAAACCGGGTCGCCCCGAGTCCGTTCCCTCAGAGCCACTCTGTAGGAATTTTCCTTGATTTATAACTGCGTGTTTACCTTTTTGTCTCTCCAACTAACCAAGGCCCGTGAGAGCCGTGTCTGCCTTGCCAGCCATCATCCCCATCCCGGGATGGCATTCAAATCTCTGTTGGACGCATTACCAGGCAGGGTAATTGCAGTGGCCATTATTTCTTGAGCATTTCCAGCGCTCTCTCGTGTTGAATGCAGTCACCTCACCACCCACCGAGGGAGGCAACATCAACACTCCCCAAGTTTCAGATGTGGAAACCAAGGCTCAGAAGCCAGGGTCAGTCACCCCAGGATCTCGCAACCAGAATACGGCAGAGCCAGGTTCAGAGCCCAGGGCGGGCAGCTCTGAGGTCTGACCTTCTAGCCGCCCTGCCGTCTCGGTCACGAACCGTCCTCGATGCCTTTGCTATAGGCCGTCGAGTCCGAGAAGTCAGCGGTTGCAAGGTGTACCTCTGTTTTACGGCCCATTCAGTCAGGTAAAGACTCCAAGAACTAAATCAGCACGCGCCATCCCAAATTTCAAAGATGTGAGATTGTGGTAACAGCGTCGTCGTCTGGGAATTGGTGAAATACGGTACTTGGGGAACAAAAACCATTCAATCCTTAGGACCCAAGGGACACAGTAATGGATTTCTCAGCAGTGCTGAGGATTGTTCCGTAACCACCTGGGGGCACAAAGGAGGCCCGCCTTTTGGCCCCCGGAGAGTTCAAGGTCAAGCAAGGACAGTCTGATGATGAATGTGCTGGATGGTGTGGTGAGAGAGCCCTGGGCTTCCCCAGAGGGTGGGAAGTGTGGGGTGCAGGTGGTGAGGCTTCACAGAAGAGGGGGCGTCGAAGGCAGACACCAGAGGAGGAACAGAGGTTAAGCAAGCTGAGAGGGGGTGAAGCATGCCAGGCACAGGGCAGGGCCCATAGAAAGGTCTGGAGCACACCTTCCCTTGTGGGAAACGGCATGTGGCTGGGGCGGAGAGCGAGCCAGGAGGTTGGACGGGTCATGGGATGGATGGTGATGGTCCTCCCCAGGCTGATGGAGCTGAGGCTCCAATCCTGCAGAACAAGGAGCCCAAGAAGTCACCAGACAGCAGAATGACAGAGCCACCTCTGTGCATCAGAAGGGTGGAGTGAGGGGTGATTGGGAACTCGAAGGCAGCAGGGAGGCCTGGGAACGTCTGGGGAGAGGCCGTCAAGTCACTCGGACTGGATGGGGCCGCTGGCCTGAGTCACACGCTCGCTCTGGGGGCTCCCCTGGCATGGCCGGGGCCACTGGTGGGGGGCATGGGGAGGCAGCCTCCCCCAGGCCTGGGAATGTCCCGGGCAGCTGAGAGCCCGCCAGAGGCCGGTGAAAGGCCCACTTACCATGACGGATGGGGGCCCCGTCGGCCACGCCAATTAGGCAAGATGGAGTGCCAGGGCAATGCTATAAATATCTTGGCTGCTGACCAGCCCAAGAATGTAAATGATGGTGTTGGACAAGCAGGAGAAAATGTTCAGTTCAGACAGGATGGGGTTTTTGTGTGTTTTTAAAACATGCTTTTCCCTCCCCGAAGACTTCAGGTCGGACAGCAATCAGGCTGGGTGCCCAAGAGCGGGCTACTTGTCCCATGCGGGGCCACAGCGAGGACCCACAAAATCCAAGTTTGGGGGCAAGTCCCTGGAAAAGTCAGTGCATTTGAAGCCCAGAAAAAGCCTGAGCCCCACTTGCAGCCTGGGAGGGGTACACTAGCCATCCAGCTCGGGGACACAGGTGCAGGCGACTAGAAGCATTCTCCCCTACACCGGCTGTTCCCAGAGTTCCCTGTCTTGTTGTGGGTGCGCCGGACAGGGCGTCACATGTTGGGGCTGAGGGCAAACCCAAGCTCTTCGAGATCAGAGACGGGAGGACGAGCTTTCTGTCGGGGTCATCGTGCAGTAAGGTGGGGAGACTCTCTAAGGTGTGCGGGGAGATGTGGGTCCCACCTGCCCTAACGCTTCTTGTAAATCTTGCACAACATTGACCTACAAAGAGATTAAACCTCCCCCCATCACCTTTTTCATTTCGAACCACAAGGCTGCAGGACGACAGGCAGGGGGAAGCAAGGGCTGGCTGAGAAGGGAAGCGGTTCAGCATGTCCTTGGAGCTGCCTGGAAACCCTCCATCCAGCCCCGAGAGGGAAATGCATAAGGTCGCCTGACCCAGGAGGGTCCGGGTGGAAGAGCCGGACTGGCAAATGGGACAGAGTGGCTATGGTCCAGGGTGAGCCAGGCCTGCAGAAGACCTTAGGTCAACAGAAAGGGCACCATTCAGGGTACTTTGTGGCACGAAGGCCCTGGTCTTCGTGTCCAGGAGAAGGCACGTTGAATTGGGAAGGACGCACCATCCCTGCATACATACGTTGGGGGGGGGGCAGGGAGGAGGGGGCACGGACAGAATGGAGTCAAGCAAGTTCTCATCCCCTGGTCCAAAGCAGCCCAACTGTAGGGTCCAGACTAAGGGAATGGGTCGAGAAGCTCACTGGACTATTTGAGGGGATGATCGAGGAATTGACTCCCTTGGCAAATATTGGTTGAGGGCCCGGTATGTGCCAGGCACTGTGCTCAGCTCTGGCTGGAGTCCCCAAGCACAGAGGCAGGGCATGGGGGTCTGGCCTGCCAGAGAAGGGGCTCACAAGGGCCTGGAGACTGGACGCAGGCTCAGCCAAGCTCCAGACACAACTGTGGGTAGAGCTCAAATCCTGAGGGCGGGGGGGAGTGGGGGGAGTTCCAGGGCTGGGAGGCAAGCCTAGACAGATATTGGGTGTTGGGGCTGGACCAACTAGAGGAGGGTAAAGGGCAGATGTGGGGCTTGGTGGGCAGGAGCAGACCTGGGAGGCACAAAGCGGAGGTCCGCCCTGCTCCCTCGGAGCCCCCCCTGAGAAGGTGGTGGTGCCTCAGCCTGGGTAGGTGCCCTTGGAGAACAGAGCTGACCCTGCAGGTGAAAGGAATGATGGGACCCTGCACCCTGGCCAAGAACATGCCACTCATCTTCAGGGCCTGCAGATAGGCCTCAGAGCAGACAGAGATGTGCCATCCCTCTTGGGCTGGAGAGGGGTCCCATGTGGGGGCAGGGAGTGGAGCAGCGGACCGAGTGGGCTCCCACTGGGCCAGTGGGTTGGGCTCAGGCCTCCTGGCCTGGTGGAGTCTAACAGGGTCCACAGCTACCACACCATGGAGAGAGGTGGCCACCCAGAGAGGCCCGGACCGTGCAGACGGGTGGAGCCCTGGCCTGTGCCCAGCCACAGGCTGCACCTTCCCATTGGGTGTGCAAGCACCTACATGTGCACAGACATCTCAAAGCAAGTCCCCAATGGTGCACGTTGGCGGGAGGTCGATGGGGGTGGCGAAGCCAAGAGAAGACATGTCTATGGAAGTTCAAGGGTGTGAGATTGCAAACCAGAGTTCTAGCATACAACCAAGGGTGTGAGTGTGCCCTGACAGTGTGACCCGTGTGGGCATTCACAGGCTGCCCAGGGATTCCAGACACCGGTGACTTGGCAGTGGTGTGTTGGTGTGTATTTCTTGATCTTCAAAGATGATTTCTGGTCACTGTGGCCCTGTCCCCTGTGGTCACTCCTGGGGCACTACCCCTTCCCCCCGCCACCCACACACCACCCATCCCAGAGCCAAAAAGATTCATCTTTTTCCTTGTGATTTCTTCTATTGCTTGGAAACTTATAAACCACTTGGGAAGTTTAAGAAAAGCTAAGGAAGTTAACAAAAATGTATAAATGCTTTTCCAGAAGGTAAGAAAGACTGCAATGTTTCCTACTAGCTACTGTAGAATTTTATTACTTACTTATGTAAGTGTTAACTCTGTCATCTGCCTGGAGATAATTTAAATATAAATTTATAAATATAAAGTGTTAGCTAATTTCCTCACACCCCAAATTGTTGTCCCTCCAATTCATTATAATACTTGCTTTACCAAGTCTTGCGTTTTTATATATAGTAGGCTCTTGTATATAATTGCTGCTTTGTGTTTTGTTCCAATGGTGTGTGTTTCTGATCTACTCTAGTAGCACGCTATTAAATTATTGTTCTTTTAGAACATGTTTTATGGAAGGCTTTATAGCATAATAGCTAAGATTATGGTCTTTGAAGTCGAACTCACTGGGATTTATATATAGGAACGTTGCCACTGAGTAAATGTGTGACCTTGGGCAAGCTACCTCAGAATTCTTCAGCTGTAAAATGGAGTATTAGGAATTCTATAAATAACATCTTCCTCACACATTCAGAACAAACTGAGAGATAGCTACAGGAATAAGTCACAGAGATAAAACATTAACCTTATTACTGAGGACTGCTGTCCACTGCCACAGCTTGATTCAACGTTGTACTAGAGAGTCCAGCCTTTGCAATAAGGCAAGAAAAAGATATGAAAATATGATTAGAAAATCAAGCCAAAAAGCAAAGCCTCAGTGGGCACTCTGATCCTTCATCCCTGACTTAGGTAGACTTGAACCTGTGTCATAGGTAGTGCTGGACCCCCTGGGTCTTCCCTCCACCTGCTGGAAGAGCCTTCTCCCATCAAGTTACTACAGACCACAGTTGAAATACAAGTATCCTGATGAAAGAGGAACAAGGGAGGAGAGAGAGGCCAGGAACATCCTCTTGATAAAGTCCCTTCTCATAGAAATATGAGGTGGGGATGGCAGTGGAGACTCCCCCCGTGACAACCTCACATGGGGTTGTAGTCAGCATGCATGTGAGGTACTCAGTACAGTGTCTGACACGTGGGTGCACAGCAAATACTGTTCTTATGCACAGGATCCTATTCCCTTTCCTTCTCCTCTTGTTTTGAATTTCTTACAAAAAATGTCCCCCATGTATTTTTCCAGATGAAATACAGGGTCCATTGGTGGTGTTCTAAGAAAAAAATGCTTGTCCTTAATACCTGGCTCACCCCCCACCATTTCAGTACACGCTACATCAATGTGTAAATGATCCCGGGGGTCGGGGAGGGCGGGGTGTGGGATTGGTTCAGGTACAGGACTGAGGTGGGCAGCAGGGAGAGGAAGGATGGGTGGGTGGAGAGGTTAGTGGGTTTGGGGAATGGGAGACCAGTGTGGAACCAGGTCCAGAGACTCAAAGACGGGGATTGTGAGTGAGCGGTAGAGGAAGCTCCCAAGAGCCAGGTGGGCTCTCAGCTGAGGAGAGCCAGGTGGGCAACCAGGGGTGATGATGTGAGCACGGGAAGTGAAGACCAAAGCCAAGGGGGTGTAATCTTCTGGGAACTGAGAACGTGTATCGAAGTCCAGGTCCTGGTTCCAGGGTCCAGCTCTGCCGCTGGCCGCTGTCGCAAGCTGCAGACCCTCCCTGGGCCTCAGAGCCCCTTTATCAAATGAGGGTCCTCTCCATGCCACAGGGCTGCAAACCTGATTGAGGGGTGTCCCCCGGGCCCCCCAACCTATTCTTTCTCTCCCCAGACACCCAAGCCTGCTTCCTTTTCCTGTTACCTCCCTTGAGCCTTAATGTCCTCCTGGTCCCTGGAAAGGGGAAATGCTCAGTTACCGGGACTCTGTCCCTCCCCGCCCACCACTCTGGGTCCATCAGTCCCCACTTCTGGGAAAACAGCCTTCCTTCACTTTGGCCCCACTGCTACCTTGGCTTTTCATGAATGCATTAGTTCAGCAGCCCGCAAATCCCCTCCTCTGTACCTGCCCTCTTCTTGTCCCTGGGGACACGGAGGGAAAGAAGCCAGGGACCCACCCACCTAGAGCTCTCTTTAGTTCATTCATTGCATTTGGGGGGCGGGAAGTGGCAGAGAGGGAGAGAGAGAATCTTAAGCAGGATTCAGAGCCTGACGCAGGGCTTGATGTCACGATCTGTGAGATCATGACCTGAGCCGAAATCAAGAGTCGGATGCTGAACTGACTGAGTCACCCGGGCGCCCCCTGTCTCATTCATTCTAAAAATGGTTTGGAGGGACTGCCGTGTGCCTGGAACAGGGAAAACAGTGGTGGGCGCCCAGACTCGGTCTCTGCTCCTGGGGGACTTCCAAACTTCAGGTCAGTGAGCCAGGAAATTATCACTCATGTGATCTGCGCTCCGCGGGTCCCCATGGCAGCCCAGAGCAGGGGGCCCAGACCAGCCCTCGGAAGGAAGGAAGGCTTCCCGCTAGAGGTGATGTCTGCACTAAGCCGACGGTTGAGCAGACATTAGCCAGTCACGCCGCCACCAGCCGGAGGGAACGAGGCAAAGAGGACTCCAGGGAGAGGGGCACATGATACACCCGGGTGTGTCCGGGGTGGCCGACCCAGAGTCGGAACAAGAGAACTCGAGGCGAGATCGCTGTGGGGGTCTGAAGCCATAGAACACAGGGCCTTGTGGGCACGGCAAGGGTTTCTTATGTTGTCCTACAGGTGGTGGGCAGTTAGTGCAGGGCAAGTGACACTCTACGGTTGGTGTTTTTAACAGGTCAGACTGGATTAGAAGGGGCAGGAGGGGATGAGGGTAGGGTGGGAAAGCTATCCCAAGAGATAGGGTGGAAATCGGATAGCAGATTCGAGGGGAAGGCGGGGAGCAGAGGGGTAAGGGGGGAGGGGTGACGAGGGTAGGGAGCGGTGGGTGTGGGTAACAGGACAGTGCTGTCCTAGTGGAAATCTAGTCATGGACAAGCATGAGATTTCCTGGCATGCCGGCGGCTGGACCTGGGACGGGGAGGAAGAGGCACGTGTGTGGAAGTGACTCAGGTTTGTTCAACAGGGACAGTTGTGTCGCTGACCCAGAGCACTGGGGGGGGAGCAGTTTGGGGGGAAGAGGAGGTCTCTGGGTTCGGACTGCTGAGATTGAGGTGCCAGAGATGGACATCCAGGCAGAGGCAGCACCGCCCATCTGGACCAAGGAGGGTCTAGTGGGGTCCCAGGAGCCCGGAAGGGGACGGTATTGGGGGAGGGGGGGGCGGGTGGTCCGGTGTTGAATGAGGCTGAGGTGACACCAGTGCAGTGCCGGTGGGGCTGGGCTCCGTGGGGTCCCCACTGACCTGGGTGGGAGCGGGAGGCCGACGAAGTGTGCTGGGGAGTGAGAAGGAGGTGAGGAGTGGAGACAAGTATGCAGACAGCTTTCTGGAGACTGGCCGGGGCAGGGAGGTAAGAGACGGGGCAGCCAGAGGTGGGAGTGGGGCTCCGGGAAGGTTCTCTTCTTCCTTTGATGGTGCAGTGCTTAAGTGTCAATGATAGCTGGTGGTCGAGCAGGTGGGGGGAGGGGCCCAGGCGCAGGTGGGCACCCCTTGGTAGAAGGGGTCTGTCCTGGAGAGACAGGGGAGGAGAGGGGCCGGCTGGCCAGAGGCCTGGAGATATGAGGTTGAGGACAGTCCCACTGAACTAGTTCCAGGCTGAGGACAAAGGCTCAGGGTTTGGGGACGGAGAGGGAGGCATGAAGGGCTTCTGTGTGAGTGTTCAGTGACAGAGGAAAGCCCCAGCTGGGCCTGGGGTTGGAGTCAGAGGTCACTGGGCCAGGTCTGAGTCTGGAATTAGGGTCAAGATTCAGTTTGGGCTCAGGGAGGGCTCTGTCCAGAGTGGAGAGCTGATGGTTAAAACAAGGTCAGAGCCTCGCATCTCTGGGGCCCGTCCCGAGTTCAGGGTGCAGCCCTGGAACCACTGAGGTCAAAGGTGAGCTCTCCCAGGGGAGATCTGTCACGGGGTCTGACCTGTCCCGGCTCCCATCCAAAAACCTCCATCCCGAGGGACAAGGCCAGCTCAGACCCCACTCTTCCTTCGGGCCAGAAGGGCCCCCAGCCCAGCCTACCCTCCCCACGGCTGGGCACGAGCCGAGTCCTGCCCTGCCCAGTCCAGGGTGAGAATTCCGGCCACACGTCTCTGTGATGTGGTCACATTGGAAAAATGTTAATCAAATATTCTCCTCCGTGTTTCCTTTCTTTCCCAGGCTGGATTCCTAGAAGACAGGAATTTATGGTGTGAGAGCTCCAGCCCCCGCAAACCCGCAGCCAAGGTCAACAGCACGAGGGGGGCAGCCCTGCCAAGCGAGGAGGGGAGCAGTGACTTTGGGAGCTGGTTGCACAGAAAACCAAAGTACATGCATTAAAAAAAAAAAAAAAAATCCCATCTCTCCCTCACGTTCCCAAACTGGGGGCTTAAAAAAAGTCCCCCAGACTGGCCCAGACAAGGCCCCTTGTCTGGGAAGACTGAACCCGTTTGGAGACAAGGCATGTGAAGCTGCTGGGGCGGGGGCCCATGGAAGGTCTCGGGGTGGGTGGTGAGCAGGCTACACATGTGTCCCCATCCTTCGAGCCAACCGAGGGCAGCTGAGATGGAAATAGGAGCCCTGGGCCCTTCAGAAAGCCCCCCAATGTGACAGCCTCATTTGCCCCCTCTCCCCTCTCCCTTCCGGAGTCGGGGGTCTTGACTACCCACACACACTGAATGCCCAGCACCCTGGGGACCAGAGCTCCCTGTCACAGGCCCTGAGTCTCTGGCAGGAGAGAATAAGTTTGCCCCAGCCTCCTAGGGAGCTGAGGAGGGGCCTGGAGACCACCTTGATTCAGACTCCAACGACTGGGTGCTGGGAAGATAGCCCCCACCATGGTCCAGAGCCCAGGCAGGTGCAGCTAAACACCCACCGGTTATCTGTGCACCTGACGTTTCTGAACCCCATGGGGTTGCACCACCTGGGAAAATACAACAAGGCAGCCTCCTGCCCTGGAGAATCCCCGGCAAGCGGCGGGGGGGAGCACTGACACGGAAACGGATGGCGACCATCACGTGAGGGGCTGTGGGTCCCCCCAGGGTGGGAGTGAGCACCCTGGGGTGCAGGGAAAGACATTGGGCAGAGAAAGCTGCCCGAAGGAGGTGCCCCCCAGGGGTGGCCGGAGTTCACCAGGCGGACACCCAGTGGGAGGGGGGCTTGGAGGGAACATTCCAGCTAAGTCCACAGCATGTGCAAAGGCCCAGAATGTTTATACCTTGGTAAGACTTTTCATATAAATAAATGCTCAAATCCAAAAAAACAAAAAGTCCTCTGGCAAACCTCATGTCTGGGTTTCTTGCTCAGAAAATGAAGCCCTGCTCTGCCCTGGAGACCAGGGGCCAGCAGAAGGGGGGTGTCTGACACGGCCCTCAGGTTCCCACCCCTTCCACCCCCGCCCGACACTGGCTGCTTCCTCCCGACCACCTCCTTCCAAGGCCAAATTACCACTTTTGCCCTGGTCTCCTGCCGTGTGCCAGGAGCCGAGAGGGGATAGGGGACACTCCTCTGGGGCACCGGGGTCTTTCCAGGGTCTCTGATCCCTGGATGCCTGGAGTAGAGGGAACCTGAACCTCCACTTTATATGGGGTTTTTTTAATGGTTATTTATTTATTTTGAGAGAGAGAGAGTGCATGTGAGCCAAGGAGGGGCAGAGAGACAGAGAGAGAGAGAGAGAGGGAATCTGAAGCAGGCTCTGCACTGTCAGCACAGAGCCCAACATGGGGCTCCAACCCATGAACCGTGAGATCAGGACCTGAGCCAAAATCACAAGTCAGATGCTTAACTGACTGAGACCCCCAGGTGCCCCTATATGTTATTTTTAAATCTCTTTTTGGCCCTCAAGTAGAGACGATTGACTGATTTAATTTTTTTTTTTATTATTGAAGAGTAATGGACATACAATATTGTATGAGTTCGGGGCGCCTGGGTGGCTCAGTCGGTTAAGCATCTGACTTCGGCTCAGTTCATGATCTCACGGTCCGTGAGTTCAAGCCCCACATTGGGCTCTGTGCTGACAGCTCGGAGCCTGGAGCCTGCTTCGGATTCTGTGTCTCCCTGTCGGTGACCCTCCCCCATTCATGCTCTGTCTCTCTCTGTCTCAAAAATAAATAAACATTAAAAAAATTTTTTTAAAATAATATTGTATGAGTTCAGGTGCACAACAATACATATGCACATGTGTTCTCCAAGTCCGGGTGCCATATTATCATACTGTTACCGTATTATCGACTATATTCCCCGTGCCGAGGAAGCTTCATTTATATTGTTCCTTTCAATCCTGTTCGTGCCCCCACAGGCAAACTTTCCCAAGCATGTCTTTTTTATTCCTGTGTATTCTTGGATGCTTAACTGGCACGGAGGTTCCTCTTGGGGAATGGCATGTCTTGGAACTAGGCTGGTGGCTGCACCACATCGTGACTGTACCAAATGCCACTGGACTGTATGCTTCAAAACGGGGTCAATGTTACACTATGTGAATTTCACCTCATTTTTAAAAATGTGTCTGGCTGTTGAGGGGGTGTTATTTACATGAGTGGAGTTGGGCTGTGGGCTGTACTTCTTTCTTATTTTTTCCACTCGCGCTGCTTTTTTTTTTAATGTTTTATTTTATTATTTGTTTGAGAGAGAGAGAGAGAGAGTGTGTGCAAGCAGGGAAGAGGGCAGAGAGAGAGAGGGAGACAGAGAATCCGAAGCAGGCTCCAGGCTCTGCACTGACAGTAATGAGCCCGACTCGGGGCTCGAACTCACGAACCTCGAGATCATGACCTGAGCTGAAGTCAGACTCTTGGACCAACTGAGCCACCCAGGCACCCCTCAGGCGCCCCTCGTGCTCTGTTTTTAAGATCTAACGACCTAGTCTCATCTCCACTGGGCTTGTGGCTTCACACGTGACTGTCACATGGTGCCCTGGTGTGGGCGTGGCCACCTTTTGCACACACACTCCACTGATGGGCACCTGGGGAAGCCCTCTCCCTGCCTCTACATGGATTTGACTGAACAGAGCGCTGCTGGATGGCCCCTCACTGGGGCCACTCCTGCTTACATCCTGCCAACACTGGCCAGTACCTACCTCTCTACTGCCTGGCAGCTTGATGGGTGGTAAGCAGTATCTTCTTATTATTCTGATTTGCATTTCTCGGATTATAAGTGAGTTTGAGTGGTCCTTTCTGTTCTCTGGTTGTTTACATTTCCTCTCCTGCAAATGGCCAGTTCATACCCTTTGCCCATTTTGCTATAGGGGCTGCAGTCTATCCGTCCTCACTTCACAGCCATCCCATGTGTATTCCAGAACCTCAGTCCCTTGTTGCTTAAGACGCACAAATATCATCCTCCTCCCTTCTGCCGTGTTGCCGGTGGAGTCCTCCTCTGAACCAAGATCCTGAATTCCAGCTGGATATTTTTGAGGAACTTGATAAACTTGCTCTAAAATATACGGAAGGGACGCCTGGGTGGTTCAGTCAGGGTTGAGCGTTCGACTTTGGCTCAGGTCATAATTGTACGGTTCATGGGTTCGAGTCGCGTATCGGACTCTCGGCTGTCAGCACGGAGTCCGCTTCGGATCCTCTGTCCCCCCCCCCCCCCCGTCCCTCCCCCACTTGCTCTCTCTCTCTCAAAAATCAATAAACATTTAAAATATATGGAAGAATAAAGATTTGTAAGTGGCTAGCTGACTTTGAGAAAAAAAGAGGGGAGGACTGGCCCTGCCTGCTGTTAGCACAGACTATGAAGCCCCGGTCGGGAAAACAGTATGATCCGGGTACAAAAACAGCCAGATGGGCGACAGAACAGATCAGCCGGTTCAAAGGGAGCTGAACTCAGCCCCAGGTCCACGGGTTAAGGATGGAATGGTTAGTCGGGTTGAGGACATGGGCTCACTCTATGGAGAAAAATTACCACCGAAGCAGACTTAGTCTCTCCTAAGAAGGTGACTCCAAAGCGATAAAAGACAGACCTAGATAGGAAAAGCAAGAGGAGAATAAACCGTTGGAGAATATCTTTGTAACATAGGAGGGGGAGAACTTGAAACAAAACCCGAGTGCACACACCACAAGGCAAAACCGGAGGGCCTGCAGCCTTATCCAGAGGAAGTGGCATTTCCTCCCGGATGCCAGCCTCGGCCCTGCCCACCTGGTGAGTCATGGGCGCACTTGAGGCTGGCAGCCCGGCCCGCCCTTCCCGTCGGTCCCCAGGAGGGAGCGGTGCAATGCCCGCCTTATCTCACCCTTGCCCGCAGCCCTGCAGACATGAGGTCAGGGCTGGGATGCAATGAGGGTGGGAGGCAGGAGGCAGCAGAGGGGTCAGGGAGGGGTCAGGGAGAGGTCAGGGGTCGCTGGCAAATGCTGCACAGGAAAAGCAGACCCTTGAAGGACCCTGGCCAGCTGCCAGGGCTGGGGGAGGTGAAAGGCTAATGCCATCAGGAGGTGGCAGGGGCGAGGGGACGGGGACACGTGTGGCATCCTCGTGGAACAGAAGGGCCTAGACTCAGATCTCCAGTGTAGGACTCCATCTGTGCCCCCCTACCTCACTGTTCCTCCCAGAATCCTCTCTGGTTTTTCCAATGGTTGTTTAGAGCCAGACCTTCCAGCCAAGACATAGCCAGACCGAGAAGCCATTGAGAGACCTGGCAAGGACGTGTCTACCCTTCCCAGTGTGTCTATACTCCACCAGGGTGCGGCCCTGGGGTGCTCCAGGTAGCTGTGCCTCACCCCTTTGGTCATCCAACAGAGGGCCACCCAACACAGGCCCCAGCGCTGACCCCAAGGCTCTCCGAGTCCGGGGTGGGAAGAGTGCCCCTCAACAGCAGGGTACGTGTGTGTCTGGATGTCTGGGGCCAAGCTAGGCATGTGGACACCCACATGTGTCCGTGACTGTGTGTGTGCAAATATCCAACCATCTGTCCCCTTTGTTTTGTCCCCGAGTCTATGCCAGCTGAACCAACGGCTCTTTTCCAGAAGGTTCCCTGGCCCCTGGGACAACCGTGCTCCAGCCTGCCTCTGGGCATCCTGACCAGCGGTGGGCAGCAGTCTGCATGGTGGGCAGTCGGTTGGTCAACAATGAGCTATTCCGGGGTGCACAGGTCTGCCCTGAGGGGTTTACAGCCCGGGCAGCCCCCTTTTGCCAGCTAGCAGGGACGGGAGGGGGCTACAGTTGTCCACTCTGGCCAGCGCCGCTGGTCCCTGCAGCTGGACGGGGCCCCAGGGGCCCTTCCCCATCCCCAGGGTGCCAGTCCAGGGTGAGAGGGCAGGACCTATAGTCCCTACCTCCCTCCACCCACCCACCTCCCCAGCATTGAACCCAATCGCGTGGAGAGAGAGCATTAGCCAGATTGTCCCAAATATAGAGCTAAGTGGCTGCTGTTATTGACAGAGAGAGAGAGAGAGGGAGAGATTTGCATACACACACATGCACACACGTACATATACATACACATATCGTAAAATACCGCAACTCCTTTTTGAACCAATGCGTTCAGTGTGTGAAAATTCACACTTGAGTTGAGAGCCCCCATCAACCTACAGAACTCGGTCAAGCCCCCCCAAAGCCGCCTGGCACCCCCTTCCAGTCACAGCTCTTTCCCCCCCCACCCCCCCGGGCCCCTGCCCCGGCAAGGAGAAGCCCTCTCTGACGTCTCCCACCAGAGACTACTTTGGCCGTTTCTGAACTTGACAGAGGTAGAATCCTCCAGCTCGCCTGCTTTCGTGTCTGAGATTCAGCGAGGCTGAGCCCAGTGGTTGACAACGGGTGGCTTTTGGTGGGCTCATTGGAGGCAACAGCCCACACCACCCTCATTCTCCCCCCACCCCACCTGAGTTCTCAGGAGCCCACTGCTGGGGAAGAAGAGCCTAGAAGGAGATTTTTCCAGAGAATAAATGCCTCGAGCTCAGGTCCTCCCAGAGTCCAGGAGGCCTCAGGGGCATCCGCCGAGCTCCCAGGCGGATGCCTTTGATGTGGGCAGCCAGGAATGAGACCAGAGGGTTGGGCCCCAAGCCTTCCCTGGCCCTTTCCAGAAACGCCCAGTGGGAAAGCAAGATGGGTGCTGGAGGCAAAGAGCCGCCTTCTGGCCCGGAAGAGCCTCCTGAGCCGTGGTCCTGTCGGAGGCGGTCCTGCAGGGTGAGCTGAACTGAGCCGGTGTGGATGGGGCGCAGCCTAGGCAGGGTAGGAGATCCCAACTATCTTCTGCCTCTTTCTAAGAAAGGAGGCTCTGTTCGATTTATCTCCATGCTGGGGCCTGGCACAGGGACAAACACAGAGTACGTGTTTGTTGAATGAATGAGTGAATGCGCCTATTTTCCGGACAAGGGACGCGAGGCCTGGAAGAGCAGTGGTGGCTGTAATTCACATGGAGTATAGACACAGGCCCGTGAGTTTCGAAGAGGGCTGGTGTCTAGCCTCCTGAGAATGGCAACTAGGATCTGCCCGCTCCTGACCCCACCCTAGGTCAGGCCACAGCAGGAAGGGGCAGGCTTGACTCCCCCCCCCCCCCAAGGAGCCATCCTTGGAGATCTTTGGGAATACTTCCTGAAAACCAGGTCAGCCAGGACATCCTCCCTGCAGCTCCGGAGCTCCCGGGCAGGGCCTGGGCTTGCTTCCGGGCCCCTCTCTGCCTCCCCAGCTGGGTGGAACTCGGGGTGAGGCCAGGCAGCACCAGGAGGGTGTGACAGGAGTGGGGAGGTGGTGGAGAGAGACAGGCCTGATTTATGAGGCAAGTAGCGACGGGACCACTTGGCAAGGTGGGCACGCACGACAGACCCTTGGAGATAAGATCCCAGAGGTATGCAAGCGATGTAAACCATAGTGGGGTGAGCACTGCGGTTTCTCCGTACCAGCCAGAGACACCTAGACCAGAGCAGGACGAGGCAGCCGTCTTGGACAGAAGGAGGCCTCAGGACCTTCCAGGGCCTTCCAGGGCCAGGCCTCGATTCCCTCACCAGCCGTCCTGGACCCCTCATTCTTCCCCATGCTGCCGCCTCTGTGCCACTGCTCAGACCATCCCCATCCCTCCCGCTCAGATTCTGCTTCATCACTGAACCCTGCCCAACTCTGCATCCACTCTCAAGGCAGACCTGCTGCAGAATTTTCCCTGACTTCAGGCTCCCCTTCATCACCGCCCCCAGGCCAGGTCCGTCCCTCGTGGCTCCTCATGGCCCTTCTCACGCTCAGCCTTCCTGACCTCCCGCACGTCCCTGGATGTGCCCACACTTCTTGACACGCTGGGGCCTTTGCACACATGATGCCTTGGCTCCCAAATCCCTCTCTGCTCTGATCTGCTGGCAAACTCCTATTCAACCTTCAAAACCCATCTCCCAGGTCCGCTCTTCCAGAGTCATCGCGGCCTCTCGAAGGTAGAGGGAAGGGAGCCCTCAGCTCCCACTGCCCCCCAGTGTTAGCCCAGCCTTCTTGGTCAGAGAATTCAGCACTCTTCCCAGACTGTACCCCCTTTGACTGGGCTCGTCTAGGCCGGAAGCCTCAGGTGTGCCCTCTCTGGGTCCCCAACTTCCACCTCGGACTGTCCAGGACTCAGAATCTCCAAGTTCAAAGCCAGAAGCTCCCTCCTTTTACAAAAAGGCCATCACTGAGACACCAAAAGGATGGGGCCTCCACACCACGCCCTCACATGTTCACTCTGTCGCCGCCCCCCCCAGCCCAGCCCTGGCCCATTGCCCTCCATCCTGACCACAGTGACCGCTGTGAAGGCAATGGCCAGGACTGCTAGGAGAGGGAGAAACTGAGGCTAGAGGTGGGGAGAGGACGTATTATTCAAGCCAAACTCAAATGGTGGTAGAGCCCAAGCTGGTAAACTGCCTTAAGTGACCCTGTGTCCAGACCAGGTTGAGGACACGCCCCCCTCTAAGTACCAACCTACCAGTTGGTGCCTAGGCAGGACGCATGAACAAGGGAAAGTCAATGTGTACAAGGTCGAGGGCTGCACCTGCTGCCTGCTCGGGGCTGGAGATACACATGGGCCAGGGCAGGCTAGTCGGGAGATGTCCTAGTTGAGCGCCCCGGGGAGGAAAGAGAACCAGGGCGTCGGCCGTCCGCACAAGGCCAGCGTCTGCTGACACGCTGCCCAGGCACTGCAGCCACGAGCCAATGGCACAGCCACCAGGTGATGCATCCAACACAGATTCCCTTGGCTCTGGGCACAACCTGGGGACCCACGTCTGCAGACAGCCACGACCCCTCCTCACTGCCCTCCCACAGGAATGCATGACTTTGGATGGAGACTGTGTCATCCAAGAAACATTCCATGTTTTCCTTGGTGCGTGCTCTGGGAACGTGGCGAGAATGCTGTCCACACTGCCGTCCACATACTTGGGCGGCTGCCTGAACGCTGGGCTTCCCGGGCCAACCATGTCCTCAGTCCAAAGGGGCCCGGGCCCTGGAAGGCCACCCTTCTCCACCACCTGCCCGGGAGACCTGGTGGGAATATCTCTGGGTTTGGGATCAGGTTGGAGTGGGGGGGGAGCAGTTTGCTGGGAATGGAGGTCTACTGCCCCCCCACCCACGCCCAGGCTCCTCTTGGTCAAGCACTGTCTTTGAACGTGGGAGACAGAGACCTGGATGCCTGTTCCCCTACTGGCCACGGGCCTTGACTCTGGGCAAGCCGTGCCCCTCTCTGAGCCTCAGTCTTACCCTCCATACAAGGGGCTCCCTCGAGGCCTTCCAACTCCAAGGGGTCTAGAGTTAGAAACTTTTGAGTCTCCACCTAGACAGGAGCATAGGAAGGGGCCCACCCGTATCCCCACACACTCACCTCATGGCGACAGGGACACATCAGGCTTTGTTCCCGTGGATGCCTGCAACCGCTTTTCCTCCTTTTTCCTGCTCTGAGCTCAGAAGCCAGCCACGGGGCCTTCCCTGGGACACCTCCTCTGACCACATGCCCTGCTTCTCCTTCCCCTTCGGCCTTCTGTCTCATCTCACCTTGGTCCCTGGCCTTGTGCTGCGGGTGACCAAGCAAGGTGGCGGTGGTGGGGAGTGCTGTCCACACGCACAGCACTCAGGTGGCTCCGGAACATTTCTGGGATGGGTGTGCTTCCCTGGTCCCCCAGGGCGGCTGGAGAGAGTGTCAGTGCCCCAGCCCCACCCTCCCTCAGAAAGACCTCCCACCGAGGTAGCTGGTGGCGGTGACGGACCCTGCACAGGCGTCAGCCCCCGGGGTGCACCTGGGCATCCGGCCGCAGCCCTAGGCTGGTCACCTGCTCTGCAAGAGCTAACAGCAAAGGCTCCGGCCTCTTCTGCTTTCAATTTGGACGTGGTGGACAGAGCGCAAAGATGTTCACATTTCCTTAGACTCTTCCTGGCTAGGGCCTGGGGCAGAGGCTCAGGACACACGACTTCAGGGAGAGAGAGTCAGGCACGACCAGCCCCCATCTGGAAGGGCCACATCAGAACAGCAGAACCGGGGTTGTCCTGGCCCACAGGTGAACAGGGCACCAGGGTCCAAAGGGTGTTGGAACCAAATACCTCTTTCCACAGGCAAAGAATCTGAGGCCCACCGGGAGAAGAAGCTTGCCCAGGGCCCACAGGACACCTGCCTCTTGGCTTCTGGCTGAGCGGCTTTTGAGATGACAGCTCTAAAGTGGGGCGTGGGAGAGGGGGACAGTCAGAGACCCAGGTCGAGATGGGCCTCAGGCCCCTGCCCCAGGGGCACAGGTGTTATGTCTGTGTGAGGGCCGTCGAGGCCATGCCCTCTGAGGTCTGACCCCTCTGACCGGCATTCTAATTTGAGATTCTGAGACCATGGATCTACCAGACAATGACCTCTCAAGGCCGAGTGCACCTGTCCCCCAGCTCAGGGCCTCTGCTAGGACCCCTGGAGCTAAGAACAAAGCCTGAGGTGAGCAGGGCCTCGGTCACTCCTTGGGTCCCTTGACCTGCCAGGCCTGTCCTTCCTGCCCGACCCCCCCACCCCCACCCCCAGCCGGCATTTGCCTTGGCCTGCCTCTCACCCAGCCTTGCGGAGAACCAAGTGCCTGGAGTTGGTCACATCCGGCCCAGCCGTCTAAACAGGCCTGAGGGCCCAGAGCACGCCGGGCCCAAGGGGAGCCCAAAATAACATCTGAGTCAGCGTCCCTGCAGACACCCCCACCCGCCTGAGCCCACAGGGAGGGGCCTTAGAGGAGGCCCAGACAGAGGACCAGGCCAGGTCAGGCGGCCACCTGCTCTGATGGGGCCCAGCCAGTGGCAGGCACAGCCCAGAGGGCAACGGGAACATTAGGGTCATGAGAGAGAGTCCGGGGAGTCGAGGCAGGAAGGGTGACCTCTAAGGGCCTCCTGTCTAAGGGAGACAGAGGTGACTGCGGATGGTGGTGGCAGTCCAGGTGGTTGATGTCACGCCATAGGGCCCCGGGGGGTGGAGGGGGGGGAGGGAGGGAGGCAAAGGAGACCTCAATCCAGCCCGAGGTCAAAGAAGTCTCCCGGAGGCAAGCAAGTCCTGAAGGAAGGATGGGTTGGATCTGGACAGGACAGGACTGGAGAGGCACGCTCTAGATGGGAGGTGAGGAGGAGAGCTCAGACCCACACCCCAGCAAGGTGGGCCCCTCCACAGCCCGGGACAGGTGCCAGAACCCTCCCGTCACACCACCGCTCGCAGCGAGGCCAGGCTGTTGACTCCACGTCACCCTGGCTGGGCAGAGAGGTGGCCCCAGCAGAGGCGACCACCTGCCGTGAGCCATCCGTATCCTCGTACCCAACCCCAGAAGACTCCAAGGAGTTGAGAGCCCACGTCTGGAGCATCAGGGACAGGAACTAGGCTGCTGTCATCCAGGCTCCAGTCCGGCTCTGGGCCGGGGGGGGACAGTGCTCCAGGCCCCGGGACCTAGGACTATTTGAGACAGGAGGCAGGAGCCATGTGGCCTCGGCTCCTTCCCGAAGGCCGTCCCCAAGCGAGCTGGCCCAGGCAGCACTGTGTCCCCGTGTCCCCGGGTGGGCGGCTCGCGCCGGTCCCCGCGCATTCACAGCCTTGACAGCTGGGAGGTCGCCGTGCCCCTCATCCCCAAGCTGCGGCAAGAGGCGGATACCTGAGTCCCCGCTGGCCCGCGGCTTAATCCCCCAGCTTTCCTGAGAACGGCTCGGCTGTTCTTGGCCAAGGGCCTCCGCTAAGCCTGGCACGGCCGCGGCTTGGCCCTCACCAGCGAGCAAGGGCTTGGCCGGGGCCCAGCTGGGGTGGCGGACATGACAGAAGGCACAGAACATGGGGCCCAGGAGGGCAGTGAGACCGAGCAGCAGGGTGGGGCTCGCCTCCCGGGGCCCCTCTCGTCCAGCGGAGGCCGCAACGGCCTTCTCCCAGCTTAGCTGGTCCAGAAACAGGCAGAATTTATGCCCCTTTATGTCTCTGAAACAAATTAAGTCTTTCGCGGAGGGAAAACAACCCCAAGATTGAGAGCAAAATCCTGGTCCTCCCGCCCGCCCTCCCTCCCGCGACAGGGCTTGACTGAGCCTCTACTATGTCCCTGGCCCAGTGCCGAGCTCTGGGCAGGGGGCACGGAGACGAATTTTCTGCAGAGCCCCTGGGGCCGGGCCACACCCCTCTCACTGCTCCAGTTTCCTGCACCAGGGATCCCAGTAGGGCTGCAAGGAGGCTGCAGCTACTGTCTGCCGAGCGGCTACCCCACAGCCGACGTGTGCAACGTGCTCCTTGACTCCTCACCACAGGGGAAACTGAGGCTCGGGGAGGGTGACTCACCCAGAGTCAAACAGCTCAAAATGGGACGGTGGGGACTTGAACCTGAGATACGTGAGCCCAGAACCTTGGCTCTTAACTGCCATGTGAGTGGGAGAGAGGAAGAGAGAGAGACACTGTCTGTGTTCACGTCCCCGTGTGTGCGTGTGTGTGCACGCGCGTGTGTGCGTGCCGTTAAGTGTGTATCACGTCTGGAGAAGGGTGGAGGATCCCGAGGCCAGCTCAGAGCGGGAAAGGGTGGTGCAGCAGGTCGAGACGGGTGGGTTTGTCACAGAAGGTGCCGGAGCAGTCCCCAAGGACTATTTTAGACACACCAGAGTTCCCCAGTGCTTGTCATCAGCACTTAGGGTTTTCACACCTTTGTGTTTACCCACCTTGTTTGTGGATGCCTCTCCTGAAAGTCGCCTGGAGAGAACTATTTCAAAAGGGGAACCACAGGGGCGCCTGGGTGGCTTGGTCGGTTAAGCATCCGACTTCAGCTCAGGTCATTATCTCAAGGTCCGAGAGTTTGAGCCCCGCGTTGGGCTCTGTGCTGACAGCTCAGAGCCTAGAGCCTGTTTCAGATTCTGTGTCTCCCTCTCTCTCTGCCCCTCCCCTGTTCATGCTCTGTGTCTCTCTGTCTCAAAAATAAATAAACATTAAAAAAAAAAAAAAAAAAAAAGGGGAACCACAGTCAACCACCAAGTTCCATTCTTTTTAAAATGACTGGGGCTGGAGGGTGGAGGAAGTGGGCAGGTGACCATCACGTGAAACCCCGGATGCATTCATTCTATATCTCGAATATTGGCATCAAGAAAATCACGGGAGGGGCGCCTGGGTGGTTCAGTGGGTTAAGCATCCGACTCTTGATTTCAGCTCAGGTCACGATCTCACGGTTCGTGGGATTGAGCCCGTCATCAAGCTCTGTGCTGACAGGGCAGAGCCTGCTTGGGATTCTCTTTCTCTCCTTCTCTCTCTGCCCCTCCTCCACATGCTCTCTCTCTCTCTCTCTTAAAATAAATAAATTAACTTTTAAAAGGGCGGGAGGGAGCACCTGGGTGGCTCAGTTGGTTAAGCATCTGACCTCTACTTTGGATTAGTCCTAATGGGGAATGGGGACTCAGACTAGATCAGAGGCATGAAAAGCACAACCCCTGCTTGCTCCCAGGCAGACATTACCAAGCAACTGCATGGTTCTCACCCGCTAAACCGGGATATCCTCAGAATCCTTCTTAACCCCATTTCAGGCCACCATTGCCAGGCAAACATGGTTGGTGATGGAAGCTATTTGCCATCCTGAGAGGGGATGAGCTCCCCTGGCCTTGAATCTATGAACGAGTGGAGAGAAGTGACCAGGAAGGTCCAGGTTGTCGGGTGGGTTTAGGAAAGAGGAAGAAAAGATCAGGTGAGGAGGCTTCCTGGAGATTCAGTCTGGGGACCCTCAGACTGAGCTGTGTGAACCGGTGAGCCTGTCCTGCACCAGATGGGAAAAAACAGTGCGGATGGAGAGGGGATGGGGGACCCCACTCGCTGCCTGAATCCTGACGGAACAAACACTCATTCCAAAAACCACAGGCAGCTCAGAGCTTTTATTATTTCCAGGGCCTGGAGGAAGAACGGGGGCCAGGGAAAGCGGCAGTAGGCCAGTGACTCAGGAGGAAGGGAGTTTTCCCAGACACCGGGGCCACCAAGCTCGGGGAGGGGATGTAGGGGCAGGCTGAGGCCTGGCTCTCTGAGATTTAAAATTCTCTGGGTCAACGTTAAAAGCTAAAGGTAGGGGCACCTGGGTGGCTCAGTCGGTTAAGCGTCCAACTTCGGCTCAGGTCTTGATCTTGCAGTTCGTGGGTTCGAGCCCCACATTGGGCTCTGTGCTGACATCTTGGAGCCTGGAGTCTGCTTCAGCTTCTGTCTCTCGCTCTCACTCTCTCTCGCTGCCCCTCCCTTGCTCACACTCTGTCTCTCTCTCTCTCTCTCTCTCTCTCAAAAATAAATAAACATTAAAAAAAATAACAATAAAAATAAAAGCTAAAGGTAAAACTGTAAAGCTTCTAAAAGAAAACCTAGAAGAATAACTACATGACATTTGGGTAAGCAAAGATTTCCCAACAGGACAGAAAAAGCATCAACTACTAGAGAAAAGACTGATAAAATTGACTTTGTTAAAATCAAGAACTTCTACTCACCAAAAGGCAACATTAAAAGAAAGGCAAGCCACAGAGTAGGAGAAGATCCTTCAAATACATATAACCAATCACAGAATTATATCAGCATATAAAAAGAACGCCTACAACTCAATAGCAAAACAGTAAATGACCCAATTTTCAAAAATGGAGAGGCACCTGGGTGGCTCAGTCGGTTAAGTGTCCGACTTCAGCTCAGGTCAAGATCTCACAGTCTGTGAGTTCGAGCCCCGCATCGGGCTCTGTGCTAACAGCTTGGAGCCTGGAGCCTGCTTCCGATTCTGTCTCCTTCTCTCTCTGCCCCTCCCCCACTTGTGCTCTGTCTCTCTCTATCAAAAATAAGTAAATGTAAAAAAAAAATTTTTTTTTAAGTGGACAGGACTTGAACAGACACTTCACAAACAAGGATGTTCAAAAGCCCAAAGGCATGTGGGAAAGTGTTCACCATCATTACTCATCAGGGAAACAAAAGTTAAAATCACAATGAGATACCCCTATACACCCACCAGAATGGCTAAAATTTAAAAAGTTGACAATTCTAAGTGTTGGCAGGATGAGGAACAACTGGCACTCAGACATTGCTGATGGGAATATTAAATGGGCCAACCACTGCACCCCCCCTTTTTTTTAGATTTTATTTTTAAGTAACCTCTGCACCTAAGGTGAGACTCGAACTCATGACCCCAAGACCAAGAGTTGCACTCTCCACCAACTGAGCCGGCCAGGCGCCCCCCGTACAACCACTTCGTAGCTGTCTGGAAGTTCCTCAAAAATTATACATACGATCACCATAAACTTCAGCAATTGCGCTCCTAGCCCTGTACCCACGAGAAATGAGGACATGTCTCTGCAAAGTGTCAAGAATGTTCCCGGCGACATTATTTGTGACAGCAAAACCGTGGGAACAGCCCAACTGTACATTGCCATCAGCATGGGTAAATAAACTGTGGTAAACTGATAAAATGAAATACCACGAGCGACGAAAACGAATGTGCTATTGTTATACACACAACGACATAGACAAATCCCACAGACGCAGTAACAGCACGGGAAATCAGACACCGAACACAGACTGTGACGTTCCTTTCATATGAAGTCTGCGTGAGTCTCCTGGGGCTGCCGTAACGAACGCGGTGTGTTGGAACAACGAAAATGTATTCTCTTACAGCTCTGGAGCCAGGAGTTCAAAATCAAGGTGTTAGAAGGCTCTGGGGAAGAACTTCCTTGCCTGTCCCCGGCTTCTGGTCATTGATAGCCACTGTCAGCGTTCCTCGGCTTCCAGGTACTCCGTTGTCATCTCTGCCTCTGTCTTCACGTGCCTGTCTTCCTCCCTGTGTGTCTGTGTGTCCCTGTGTCTTCCCATGGCCGTCTTCCCCCTGTGTCTCTATGTCCTTATGTCTTCAGATGGCCTTCTTATGAAAACACCAGTCACTGTATTTAGGGCCTACACTAATCCAGTATGACCTCATCTTAATTTGATTATATCTGCAAAGACCATATTTCCAAATAAGGTCACATTCACAGGCACCAGGGATTAGGACTTGGATGTATCTTTTGGGGGGACACAACTCACCCCACTACAAAGTCCAAGAACAGGCACCACTAATCTATGGTGACAGACACTAGCTCGAGCGGTGATCTCCGGCAGGTACTGCTTGGAAGAGACATAGAGGAGTCTGCTGGGCTGGAAATGGTCTGTATGTTGATGTGGGGGGTGGTGATAGGGTATATACACATGCAAAACTCCTCGAGCTGCCCATCTAAGCTTTGTGCACTTTGCGTGTGCTATTCCCACTTTAAAATGCCCTTGTGGGGGGAGCCTGGGTGGCTCAGCCGTTTAAGCGCCGGACTCTCGCTTTCAGCTCAGGTCATGATCTCACGGTTCGCGAGTTTGAGCCCCGCTTTGGACTCTGCACTGACAGCGTGGAGCCTGCCTGGGATTCTTTGTCTCCTTCTGTCTCTCTGCCCCTTCCTTACTCATGCTGTCTCTCTCTGTATGTCAAATATAAATAAATAAACATTAAAAAAAAATAGGAGGAAGGAGAGAGAAAGAAAGAAAGAAAGGAAGAAAGAAAGAAAGAAAGAAGAGAGGTAAAGAAAGAAAGAGAAAGAAAGAAAGAAAGAAAGAAAGAAAGAAGAGAGGTAAAGAAAGAAAGTGGAAGAAAAAAAGAAAGAAAGAATGAAAGAAAGAAAGAAAGGAAGGAAATGCTCTTGTGGAATTGAGGTAACACCCACGTAAGACTGACACATGCAGGCCCACTCACTCTCACGGACACCTCCCCCAGGCCTTGGTGTCGTCCTGTACAATCAGCAGGGGTCGGCAAGAGGGCTGACCAGGCCACCCTGCTGATTTCAAGTGGACCATGAGGCAGAGACGGGATGTATCTGCCCCAAACCTGAAAGCCACCACCCATGCCCAGGGCCACAGAGACCACCCCACGGGGCACACTTCCTCCCCTGGGGCCTGGAAGGAAAGTTCAAGCAGCCGAGTCTGCATAGCATAAACTACTTAAATGCAAACCCGGGGACTTGAAATGCTCAGGCCCTGCAGAAGTGAACCCCCGCCCCCAGAGGCAGAGAAAGACACAGGAACACAGAGACTGGAAGGAGAGATATGCAGGCAGAGAGACACAGATCAAGAGATAGAGAGAAAGGGACAGACAGCGGGAGACATCCACCCATTTACTTACCCCCTTCTGGGTCTGAGTTCTGGCTCAGGTCAAGATGGGTGCTGGGGACGCAGAGGGGTCGAGACTAGAGCCATCTCCCAAGGAGCTCCCGGCGGTGAAATAAATTCCTGACATCCAGAGGGAGTGGGGCCAGACTTTAAGTCAGGTCTGCCCCTCTTCCCGAGAGAGCCGGTGTTTCATCCCCCCTCTCTCCACACCTCCTTCAAGAATCCAGAGATGAGACGGATCCCAAAAGCAGAGTAAGTGATAGGCCAGCCTGGGGAGGGCATGGGCCAGGCAGGGGAGGACCCCCAGGGCAAAGGGCCGGCTCCAGGAGATGTGCATCAGCCCCCCTCCCAACACCCTGCTCTTCCCCTCCGATCCCTCCCAGGCCTTGCTCTGTCTGAGGACAGGGGCTGGGGAGAGACGCTGGACTTGAATGAAGGCTCAGATCCATCTGCCATGACTGGTTGTGGGGTCTTGGGCAAGTCGCTTAACCTCTCTGGGCCTCGGTTTGTTCTTTTGATAATGGCAGGAGAATGTTTCAAAATACAGGTCGGGTATGGTGAGGCCAACAGATCAGGAGAGGATCGCCATTGAAAAGATGATCCAAGGGGCGCCTGGGGGGCTCAGTCGGTTAAGCATCCGACTCTTGATTTCGACTCAGGTCATGATCTCACCTGGTTCATGAGATCGAGCCCCACATGGGGCTCCGTGCCGGTAGCTCAGAGCCTGCTTAGGATTCTCTCGCTCTCTCTCTCTGCCCCTCCCTGCTCAAAAATAAATAAACACTTAAAAAAGAAAAGGAAAGATAGTTTGTTACTCGCAGATCTCAAGAGAGAGGGGCTAGCTAGGCAGAGCCACACGGGGAAGCCCCAGGGCTGGTCAGAAGGCCATGGGGGAAGGAATGCGGACAGGACCCTTTGCTGTGGTTGCCGTGGGAAGGAGCGGGTGAGTCAGGATAAGCAGACTCAGAGTTGGCTACTCTGAATAAGTTAGGTGGGCTTTTGGGTGTAGAGATGGCCCCCAATTGTCTGATGCCTGGCCATGGCGTGATTAGGGCCAGTGGGTACTGGCCTGGAGAGTGAGAGCCCCATAAAGCTGGGGGTTGAGGTGTAGGCTCTGGATGGGTTGGTTCATCCATGAAAAGCATGGCCCCAGACAGGCTGTTTGCTGTCGCCAGGAATTAGCTCGCCCTCGGAGGGGTGGCCCCTCCAGGGTCAACGCAGCCCCAAGACATCAAGGCACCAAAACCGCAGAATAAAAAGATATGATTAATACAAGGGAATAACAGCGCCCCCACCTTTGTTAGGACATTAAACCAGCTAGTGTCACGGAAGTTCCCAGAATGGCGCTGACAGGTGGCAGAAGCTCGGCAGAGGCTAGCCTCCAAAGCCACATCTCACCTCCTCGGGGAAGCCTTCCTCAACTGGCCCCCCACCTGGCACCCCTTCTGCCAGATCCCCCCTCCCAGGCCTCCCCTTAACACCCTCAGATGCCCTTTTTCTACATCAGCGAGCTCTCGCACGCATGGTTCTGGGGGCCAGCGGTCTCATTCGTCCGGGCCGTTGGGAGAAGAGGGGGCAGTTCAGCTGGAATTGGAGAGTATTTTTATAAATTTTTTTCTTCAACGTTTTTTATTTATTTTTGGGACAGAGAGAGACAGAGCATGAACGGGGGAGGGGCAGAGAGAGAGAGGGAGACACAGAATCGGAAACAGGCTCCAGGCTCCGAGCCATCAGCCCAGAGCCCGACGCGGGGCTCAAACTCACGGACCGCGAGATCGTGACCTGGCTGAAGTCGGACGCTTAACCGACTGCGCCACCCAGGCGCCCCTGGAGAGTATTTTTAAAGAAATGAATGAAAACAATGATATCCCCCCGCCTGGATACTCGGACCATCTGGTGCCACCGTGTGACTGGGAAAGACCCCTCAGAGAGGTCAGAGTGGGTGCGGGGTATTCTGTCCTTCTAGGCAAGAATCAGAACCAAAGGGTCTGCTCTCGGGAGAAGGTGCAACGGACGTGTGGATGGTCAGGGAAGGAATCAGAGCGTCCGGAGGGCTTAGTTCCAGAATGTTCCTTCGCTGCACTTGGGGCCTGGCAGGAAGGAGGAGACTAGGGTCTTCACAGAGGCTAATTAAGTCAAAATGAGGTCATTGAAGGAGAATGGGTGCCCTTGTAAGAAGTGGAGATTAGGCCACAGACATACACAGAGGGATGACCACACAGGACACGGCAAGAAGGCGGCCATCTTATCTGCTAGCCAAGGAGAGAGGCCTCGGGAGAAACCAACCCTTCATCTCGAGTGTCAGCCTCCAGAACAGCGAGACAATAAGTTCCTACTGTCTGAGCCCCCCTCCCCCCAGTCTGTAGTCCTTTGGTTATGGCTGACTAGTACACCCTCTGGTGGCTCCTCCTTCTTTCCAGAAGCAGCAGCTATGGGTGGAAGATACAGGTGACCTTCACACAGAGGGGTCTGATGGTCAAGGTTAGGCCCGTGGTTCTCATGTTTGAAGGTGCTCACACATCATCTGGTGGGCTCATTATAGCACGGATCGCTGGTCCCCCCACCATGTGTCCGAGTCCGAAGATTGGGGCGGGGCCTGGGAATCTGCGTTGCTAACAAGTTTCGTCCCCTGTGGTGCTGATGCCACTGCTGGTCCGGGGACCGCACTTTGAGAACCAATGATTTTCGTGCTCGTTAAACCCTGAGAACCGCGGGCCAGACAGCCGGAGTCCCCTGTGGGAGAGTCACTTGCAGAGATGGGCCATCTGGCCCCAATGTTTTGCAAGCTCTGCTGTGCATTAGAAGGTCTTGGGAAAACCCCAACACTCGGGCCCTAGACCAGAGATTGTGATCCGGGGTGCGGCCTGGGCAGTGAGACTTAGAAACCCCCACGGGTTCTGACGTACAGCTAGAGGACGGCACCTTCTCCGCTCTGCACAGCCATTGTTCAGAGGGGGGTCCGAGCCTGAGCGGGGAGGTGTTACCCAGGGCCACACAGCAACTGGGGCGGGTCAGGGAATGGATGGGCAGGGACCCTGCCTTCCCACCAGAGTGGCCTTTTCCAGGATTTCCACGCCCCCAAAGCCCTCCTTCAAATGAAATGTTACTCAGAGCCCCAGTATATAAACCACACAAAACCGTGTCTGCCTTGGTATTTGTTGCGTGGGGCCAGGAGTCATGCCCACCCAGCGACCCCACCTCTGTCTTCGGGAGCAAAGTCCTAACTCATGATGTCCTCCCCGGGGCGGCACGGGGAGGCGACCCTCAGGAGTCTGGAGGGCTTTGGGGCCAGGAGCACGCATAGTCCACACGGCAAGAACAATGTGACCCAAGCTTGGGGGCCAAGACCCCAGTTCTTATCAGCTTGGCAAGACCCTGATGTGTAGCCAAGCCATGGGGGTCAACGAGGTGTGTCAAAGGGGGGAGGTTTTCCTGCCCCCACCTGTTCACTGATACATTTACTGTGAGAGTCTCCCCGCATGTACACGGACAACTCGTAAATAGGGATTGCAACAGCATCTTGCAGACTTTCTGACCGTGACATGCAGGACAAGAATCCAGGGCTTGCACGCAAACACATGTAACTCAGACAAAAGATTGAAGACAGCAAGGCTGATCCGGTCACAAGTATTACCCTTCATCCATTCCATTCCACCCTGTTCTCTGCATCTTAAAATGTTGTTCCTGGGGGCTTCTGGGTGGCTCAGTCAGTTAAGCATCCGACTCCGGCTCAGGTCATGATCTCGCGGCTTGTGGGTTCGAGCCCCGCGTCGGGCTCTGTGCTGACAGCTCGGAGCCTGGAGCCTGCTTCCGATTCTCTGTCTCCTTCTCGGCCCTCCCCAGCTCATGTTCTCTCTCTCTTTCTCTCTCTCTCTCTCTAGTTCTCTCAAAAATAAACATGAAAAAAAATTCTTTATTTTATTATTATTATTATTTTTAATGTTTATTTATTTTTGAGACAGACAGATGGTGAGCAGGGGAGGGCAGAGAGAGAGAGGGAGACACAGAATCTGAAACAGGCTCCAGGCTCCGAGCTGTCAGCACAGAGCCTGATGCGGGGCTCGAACTCGCAAACGGTGAGATCAGACCCGAGGTGAAGTCGGACGCTTAACCGACTGAGCCACCCAGGTGCCCCGAAAAACAATTTTTTTAATAAGTAAATAAAATAAAATGCCGTTTCTGAGCCACTAAATCAATTTCACACCCATCGATGGGTCACAGCCTACAATTTGAAAAGTGCTGGTAGAGCGTGAAGGCTGAGCAGGAAGGGCCAGCATCCTCCCAAGGTCAGTTACTGGCGGGTTTTACCCAGGGCGGGACAGCTGGGATTGTGTTTCCGGAAGCTCCCCGGCAGGCAGACAGGCAGGCAGCCCGTGGGTGGGCTGAAGGGCAAAGGCCAGGGCCTTCAGTCTTCCTGCCTTTGCATACACTACCCGGAACACATCTCCCTGGGAGAGAAAGGAACAGGTTCAACTCTGGTATCATCTCCTCCAGGAAGCCTTCCTGATTACATCTCCTTTCCCAAGACTGCAGGTGCTGGTGTCCCGTCTGTCCCCACCCCTCCCAAGACCAAGGCTCAGCCAAAGCAGGCAGCTCAGGAATGTGGAGACCAGAAGGAACGAGGGAGGAGATAACCCGGGCCCAGCGGGAGCCCCTGGCCCAGCCTCGCTTGCCTCCCACCCTGCATCCTGGCAGCTGCCCTGTCCGCCCCGTGGGACCCGCCTGGCGCCACAGGGATCAGGCCAGCTGAGGGTTCCGGGCATGGGTGGAGGGGTCTGCCCAAGGCAGGGAGTGGCCAAACGTGGTGTAGGGATGGAGACCGGCAGAACCCAGGAGGAAGAGAGCTCCCCACCCAACAGTGTTCCCGGCTCAGGCTCTTGGAAGGGCTCCTGGGCACGATGGGTTGGAGGAGGTGAGCCGATAAGGGCGCGCAGGAGGGAGCATCGCCCTGAGCCAGGCAAAGGGAGCACGGGCCGGGCAGGGAAGGCGTAGACAGCTCTGCCCACCAGCTCCCAGAGCCAGCACGGGAAGAACTGGGGTGCCCTGCCCAGGGAAGAGAGGGCCCTGCTCTCCAGATGTTGAGTGTACCCCAAAGCTACGGCCATCACCCTGTCAGAGAGGGGGGTAGCTGCCAGGGTAAAATACTCCAGAGGCCTCAGTTCCAGGCCATAATGCCTTTGGGTGACCTTGTGCACCTCCGAAAGACTCCGTTTCCTCACCTGGGTAGCGGGTTGGTTTATGGAGCCGGGAATACCTGTGTGTGTCCATCGTGTGTCCCGTCCCTCCTGCAGCTCACCGGGCTGCAAGCCAAAGCGGCCAGAAGACTTCTTCTCTGGGAGTGAGTATACTAGAGGGGCAGGAGGCCTGGAGCCCGGGGATGGGAGAGACCCCTGGGGGTCCAGGAGCAGGTTACTACTGCCAAGCATCCCAAGAGATGGCCCAGGCCCTGTGTTCCCCAGTCCGATCACAGTCCCCGGGGTACGCAAAGGCACCGAGGCTCCGGTAAGATCAGCGAGGCCAGGGGCCATTCATCAGACACCTGGATTTGGGTTGGGGACGGAGGGTGGGGACAGAGAGACCCAGTTACTGGGAAGGAATTTACTGCTGTCTGGCCATGTGACAGGGGCTCCGAGTTAAAATTAAAAAGATCTGAAGAAGATACAAAGAGTGCTCTTCCTGGCTGTCCGAGCTCGCAGACAGGGCTCCTAACCCCTGTGTTTATACTTGGGATAATAATATCCCCAATCGCAAATGGAGATGTGCTTTGTAAACTGTCAAGTGTCAAACAAACGAAAGGCGTGTTCTGGACTCATCCGTCCTAGGTCCCTGGGGAGGTGGGGGGGGGGGTTGGGGGGGGTGCAGAGTCTGCCCGGCCAGCAATGTTCCCCCACAGACAGCAGCAGACGGCTCAGGAGGCGATGTGGGAACAGCACGGGGCAGAACAGCACGGCCTGTCCGGGACACCCACCCCCCAGCGCGCATCGGCCAAGGACCCAGACTGACAAATGACTCAGACACACAAACACCCAGGCCTGGGCAGAGGCGAGGCGTCGCACAGAGGCTGCTGGATCGGAGATGGGGGGCTCAGGAGCCGGGGCGTGGGGGCGGTAGGACGGGTGGAGGTGGCACTCGTCGGGGAGGGGGCCTCTCCCTGGGCCTCCCTCCCCTCCCTCCAACCTCAGCCATCGGCCCTGGTTGCCTCAGTGGTGTCATGGAGCCCATCGTGCGTCTGAGCACTTGCTGTATACATGATGCTTACAGACATGAGTTTTCAACCTCAAAGGCTTACAAAGAAGACCCCTGTGTCCATAAGAGGAAACTGGGGTTTCTGGGGGCTAATTCATTAGCATCGATGTCACCACTATTGGGTATTACTCGGTGATCTGTCCAAGCTCACGTGCTTATCAGTGGTGACCACCGGGTCCCTCTGCACCTGCAGCCTGCAGCCTGGGAGAAGCAGAAACACCCTGTGCTGGAATCCCAGCCCCCTCCCCAACTTCCAGACCGCCTCTGAGAACCGCCTGTTGCTCCCTCAGGCTAATCCTGCGTGATGATCCGCACCCCCGGGTCCCCGTTTTTAACTGCAGACCCTTTATGCCCAGCAAAGTCTGACATCTGCCCCGTTGGCAGTTCCCTCCCTTTGCTGGCCCATAGTCGGAGAGGTCCCTGGCTGCCTCTGGGCAGGGACGGGCCACCAAAGGCCTTTCTCGTTTTCCAGCCAAAGTGTCAGTTCGAGGTGCGGTCTCGTGCCCCACCTGCTCTGGCTGGGTCACCAGCATGAGACAGGACCTCTCCTCTGGGGCTGCCTGCCAAGGTTGCGCCCCAGGCCTCGCCCTCCCCATCATGCCCTGTAGCCTTTGAATAGCGGGAACCCCTCAGGCTCATCCTCACCAGTCCCCCTCGTGACCTCCACCTGCGTTGCCTAGTCCGATGGCCCTTGGCCACACATGGCTACTGAGCGCTTTAAATGCGACTAGTCTTCCAAAAAAATAAATAAATAAAACTAAATGCAACTAGTCCAAACTGAGAGATGCTCTAAATGTAACCTCCACGCCAGTTTTTTTTTTTTAGTTGAGTGTAATTGACGTATAACATTTGTTTCAGGGGTACAACATGATAACTTGATATTTGTATATATTTGGGTTTTTTAGTGTTTATTTTATTTACTTTGAGAGACAGGGAGAGAGAGAATCCTAAGCAGGCTCCGCATTGTCAGCACAGAGGCTGACACGGAGCTCGAACTCACAAACCGTGAAATCGTGACCTGAGCCGAAATCAAGAGCCGGATGCCTAACTGGCTGAGCCACCCAGGAGCCCCCGTATTTGTATATATTGTGAAATGATCACCACAATAAGTCTGGGTAACATCCATCACCAGATATAGTTACAACCATTTTTCTTGGGATGAGAACTTTTAAGATCTGCTCTCTTAGCCATTCTCAGATATATAATACAGCATTTTTGAATGTTTATTTATTTTTGAGCAAGAGACGGACAGAGCATGATCAGGGGAGGGGCAGAGAGAGAGGGAGACACAGACTCTGAAGCAGGCTCCAGGCTCTGAGCGGTCAGCACAGAGCCTGATGCGGGACTCGAACTCACCAGCCGTGAGACCATGACGTGAGCGGAAGTCGGCCGTTTTAACGACTGAGCCACCCAGGCGTCCCTATAATATGACATTGTTAGCTATAGTCTCCATTCTGCACGTTACAGCCACGGGGCTGATTTACCTTATAACTGTAAGTTTATACCTTTTGACCACCTTTCCCGTTCCACCCACCCTGCAACCCCCAACCCATTCCCTGTATCTGCGAGTTGGGGGTTATTTATTTATTTATTTATTAGATTTCACATATAAGTGAGGTCATACAGTATTTGTCTTTCTCTGTCTGACTTATTACACTAAGCATGATACCCTCAAGGTCCATATGTTATTGTAAATGGCAGAAATTCTTTCTTATGGCCAAATAACATTCCATTGTATGTATGTATATATTTTTTTCTTTGTCCCTTCATCGTTGGTGGATACCCAGGTTGCTTCCATGTTCTAGCGATTGTAAATAATGCTTCAATGAACATGGGGTGCAGATGTCTTTTTTTTTAATTTTTTGAAATGTTTACTTATTTTTGAGAGGAAGAGAGAGAGAGAGAGAGAGAGAGAGAGAGACTCTTAAGCAGGCTCCACGCTGTCAGCACAGAGCCCGACACAGGGCTCGATCTCACGAACCACGAGATCATGACCTGATCTGAGACCAAGGGTCAGATGCCCAACCAGCTGAGCCACCCGGGCGCCCAACAGATGTCCTTTACAATTAACATCTTTTTTTCCTTCGGATACACACCCAGAAGTGGAATTGAGTTGTACACCCCAGTTTCAAGAGTTAGAAAAAAAAAATAATGTAAAATATAGAGATACAGCGTATCATTAAAATCTATTTTTACTTCCTTTTTCTTTATTTTATGGGGCTATTAGAAAATCTAAAATCAGGGGCAGGTTCTGGCCTTAATGTCTGCAGCTGGGTCTCTCCGATGAGCGGGGATAGATCAGGCCGGGGGAAGGGGTGTTTCGTTCCGCCTTGTTGCGGATTCTCTCCAGAAGTGCCTACACTCGAACCCAACCTCCCAGCCAGTATTCTGTTCCCTCCCAAACCTCACTTGGGTCCATATGAGAAATTCAGGCTCCCCTGCCCGTGTAACCTTGACCTTATTTTAACCCACGGGATTAGCTGAAAGGAGCCATACCCACAGGGAGGTGGAAATGACAGACAGCAGGGGACCCAGGCAGTAGGAGGGGGCACAGCAGGGCTCGTGGGTCCCAC
>NC_064815.1:24149616-24160100 GCF_023721935.1 Panthera uncia | reverse complement strand
GGGCCCATCCTCAGACGACCTTCAAGGACAGCCAGACCAGAGGGGCCATAAGAGGAAGCACCAAGCCCAACCAAGAAGGCTCCCACCAAGGACCCTCAGAGAGGCTGGGGGCAGGGATGCAGAGGGCACAGACCCGCAGGGACAGAAGCTGAGACTAGGGGGCCTTGCCAACAAAGGCCCAACGTCCAGCCTTCCAGGACAAGTCTCGGAGCTAGGGTCCAGCTCTAGCGCCAGAAGGGAGGCCCGCCAAGAGGAAGGAGAGCGTCACTCGACTCTCTAGTTGAGCTGGGTCATGCAGGGCCTTGAAGGCCATACTCAGAAGTCTGGACTTTCTCCGGAAGGCGGCTGAGGGTTTCTGAGCAAAGCAATGAGAGGCTCAGAGCTGTGTGGGGCTGGCCGCTCTGGCCTTTCTAAACTGGGTGCACGTGGAAGACAGATAGAGGGGACCTGTCTGTGCCCCCCCTCCCCGCCCCGGGATGCCCAGCAGCGAGCGGGCGGGTGAGGCTTGTCAACGTTAACAGCCAAGCCAAGCTCACCCAGGACGCAGCACACTATGCAGCCCCCTGTGGACAGTGCTACGTTCATGACCTTATTTAATCTATGCAGCTATGCGGGGAGGTGGGCACAGAGCAACTGAGGACTGCTAGGTTTCTTGAATGTATGCGTGAATGAACGAACGAATGTTGGCTAATAACTGTAACCCCCAGTCCTTACATTATGTACTAGATGCATTGGGCTAAATTGCACCGATGGGTTTGATTCTGGATCGAAGCCCCTTTCGAGGCATACGGAGCCTCGTTGGATACATTATTGGACTTGCTATAAGTGAGCACCGGATGCTAAGAAGAAGGGGGCCCCGGGTAGGGGTGACGCACAGGGCCTGGCCCTGCGGGGAGAGGTGTGGCCCAGCAGCCCCAAGTCTATCCCTGCAAGCGCCCCTCCACACCTCTCCTGGATCTCAGGCAGCAAGCACTCTCCTGCTGGCTCCAGCCTCTCTCCAGTCCTGGAATTAATAAAGACTCTGAACAGACTGCGGTTTGCAAGTCTGAAAGCCGGTTCCTGCCCACGTCACTGCCCTGAGAAGAGTGGGGCCCATCTCCTCCCCAGCACCCCCTCCCTTCCCCCTTCCCAGGGGTTGGGGGGGGGCACGCAGATGCACCCCATAGACTCCCCTACCCACGTGCTAGCTCATCCTGGGCACTGAGCCTCAAGACCCCGGCCCCGGAGCAGCCCCTACCCCCACCAGCAAAGGCTAGTTCGGGCTCCTGACCTCTTTCAGCTACCCCAAAGTATCCCCAAACAACACGCACTGGAAGTAAGAGCCTTGTACACTTACTGGGTAGACGGCTGCAAGCCAGTTCTCCTCATGCACCCACCTTCTTCCAAACTCCGGGCGCAGCTGAGACCAGGGAGAGGTAGGGATGGCCCAGGGTCCCGAGGTGGCCCAGCAGACAGCCAAACCTAACAGTCACCCTAAACACAGCAGTGGGCTTGCAGCATGAGCGATACCAAGAGTAACACTAGAGTGGTGGTTCCTGCAGAAAACGAGGAGAGAGCATTTGGGATCTGGCAGGCACGGCACAGAAATATATGACCACATTTTATTTATCTTTGCAATAACCCTCCTAGGCAGGGATATTTATCACCCTCTGACGGATGACGAATCTGAAGATCTGTGAAGAGGCTACCCCAGTAGAAAGCGCTAGAGTTGGAAGTTAGCGGTAGGTTCGCCCGAGGCCAGTGCGTGGCCTTGCGAGACCTCCAGGCTGCCACAGTGCTCCTGGCTGGAGGTGGGGTCCTTTGGCTCTTTTGCTCAGAGCTGGGGTGGCCTCTCCCCCTCACTCCCCATCTGGGAACAGGGGAAAGCTCACAGAACTGTGGCCTCGACTTTTTCCCCTCGGAGCCTCTGATGAAGGCAAGCGTCAGTTTCCCTCTTCCATCCCCAAGCTCCCAAATTTATCCCCCACTTTCAGAGGCTGGGGAGGCATGACCTACCCCACCCCAGAAAAATCCCCGAGGTCCTCATCCTGTGTCAGGCAGGCTGGGACCACCTGAGTCCTTCTGGAAATGCTGGTCGCGGCTGTTTTGGCGCAGGGCTGCCCCCTCCTGGCCACCAGAGGAATGTCAGCCCCCCGGGCGTTCTCCTCGGGGCCTGGGGAGAACAGGCAGTCTGGGGACTCTGAGTCTGGTCTGCATGCTAACAGCGCTCAGCGTTGAGACAGATAGGGGCTGGGTGATAAAAGGGGGGCTGGGCCACCTGTCAGTGTGGGTGAGGTCCCCAACTCCCCGGTCCCCCATAGAGCACCTGGGGACCCTGCCTGAACTTCACCAGACACCGTGGCCTACACAGGCCTGCGTGTGGGACTGCGACCTTGATCTGTGACCAATGGAATCCCTGTGGTGTGTCAGGATCCCCCACATGTCCCTCAGATGTCCCAGGGGACAACACCAGCATGGTCTTCGTTCCCGGGCGGCCATTCCCCTGGTGCAGCCCATCTGCTCTCGTAGATACGGATCCCGGACCTGCGCAGCACCCCTTCCCCAGCGGCCAAGCAGGGGAGTGTGCCCTTACCCAATAAGAGTGGAGCCCTATAATGTGTCAGGGTCCTCCTTCCTTTCCCCAGATGCCCCGGGGGGACAGCGATCTCACCTTCCAGGCCATTGTGCTCATAGCCCCTCAACCTCTGGAGACCCGGGCCCCAGGCCTCGGACCCCAGACCTGCCCAACACCCCACCTCCCCAGCTTTGGGCAGGGACCGTCTCTGACCAGACCTGGGGGTGTTGAGGGGAGTCTGGAGGGCCAGGGTGGAGACAGAGGCGCGGGACAGCTGGCCTGTGTCCCCACACTGGGCCCGGGGCCCAGCCGGAGGGGCGGGGGCCTGGCCACTCGGGCCTTGGCTGGGGCCGGATTTTTGGCTGGGCTGCAGGGCCCTCCCTCCCGCTTCCTCTCCCGAGGGCTGTCCTGGCAGAGGCCCCCCTCGCACTTTCTGGCGGGAACAGGGCCAGCAGTGAGGGAACAGCTACAGAGGGAAAGCAGGAGAGAGATGAAGGAACTCTGTGTGTGTGTGTGTGTGTGTGTGTGTGCGCGTGAGTGTGTTTTAAGGAAAAAAGCCCACAGTCCAGTCCAGTCAGACCCAGCCTGGGAGGCTTGTGAGCCGGGCCTTTCGTAATTGCCCCCCTCCCCGCGGCCCCCTCCCCCAGGCCTCCCCCTTCTCCCGCCCTCCCGCCCGCCCTCTCTCCCTCCCTCCTTCCCTCTCAGCCGACGAGGCAGCAATTACGCTTTGGGGATAAAACGAGGCGCAGAGAGCGGGCTGGGGCATTTCTCCCCGAGATGGCGGGTCTGAGAACTGCAGCCCTGCGGCCCGGAGTCCTCCTGCTCCTGCTGTCCATCGTCCACCCCTCGCAGCCTGGAGGTAGGCCTCACCCTGACCCCCGGGGCTCGCTGGCAGCCCGAGGGCCTCCCGGCCAGGTGGCCGGACTGACAGACCAGAGGGCGCCCTTCACCCCGCCGTCCTCCAGGGGGTCCCTCAGAACGGCCCCTCCCGGGAGCCAGCCCGTGCAGAGGAGGAACCTGTCACACAGACACCCCGAGACTCAGGATGGTCCCAACCGTGTCCAGGTTCTGCCGCTCCGACAGGGCTGGGGACCCCCCTGCTCTGTCCTGGGAGCTCCGCCAGTGTGGGGGGGTGGGGGGGTGGGGGGGTCTGGAGCACACACTGGGGAAGGGCCAGTGGGGGGTCCCGGTGGGTCGTGGGGCACTGGCGATTTGCACACCTGTGAACCCAGCGGGGGTGCGCACATGTCCTGAGGGCAGGGGACCTGGGTTGGAGGCCAGCTCAGCCGCGGTGAGCTGTGTGACCTCAACAGGTTCCTTGTCCCCTGGGAAGCCAGGGCCCCCCTCTGAGGAAGGTCAGAGTCAAGTTGATTACGGGGCTGTGGGTTGGAAAGCCTCTGCTGTGGTCTGTCCCTGGTGAGGAGGGCTGGGACATCTGAGCATCTCTGTGTGTGTGTGTGTGTGTGTGTGTGTGTGTGTGTTGAGGTGAGAGTTGAAGGGTATGTGACAGTGCCTGTTAGCATGTGCAAAAGTCTGCCACCTGACAGGCATGTACACGTGGGAAATATGGTCTCCAGGTGTGGATTGTCACTGTGCATGTGACTCTGTGTGTGTGTGTGTGTGTGTGTGTGTGTGTGTGTGTGGTACAGAACACAAATGAGGATCAGGGAAGCTGGGGAAAGTATTCACCTGGCAGAGGGAGGGTGGCCAGTAGCAGAGGCTAGAGGGGACCTCGGAGCAGTCCTGTACGTGCTCTCTGTTGCAGGCCACAAGAGTGCCCTCTGTGGGGCCACTGCACACCTCGAAGGACCCTGGGAATGGCTCCCAGGGGGCCCCCGAAGGTGCTTCTGGCCACAGGAAGAGAGGAGTGCAGACACTTGAGCCATGTGGTGGGGTGGCCTGGGTGGGGTCCGCTTTCCGTGGGAGTCCTCCTCGCCTTAGGAACCAGACCCTCAGTGGGGCCGGTGTCGGGGGGCACAGGATGGAACAGGGCCAGGCCAGAGGGCCGGAGTAAGGGGCTGGGGCTGCAGGAACTGTTTCCGTGAGGTTGACCGGCCAGACAGGACCCCAGAGAGCAGAGGCTTCCTGCACAGAGGTCAGCTCCCAGGCCTGGATTGGGAGGCGGGCAGGGGGGAACACGCACACCATCGGTTGGGCCCCGCAGGGGGAGCGAGACAATCCCAGAGGACCAGCCACCCCAGCGCCGAGAGCAGCAGCTCTGGGGCCTCCTGAGCCTCCTCCCGGCTCCCGCAGGTGTGGCCCCCGAACACCCGTCTCTCCAGACAGTTCCACCAGCTATGTAGCGTGGCAATTAATCCCCTCAAAAACCCTAAGAGTTGAGCCTATGACCTTCTTTTACAAATAGGGAAATGGGAGCTCAGACAGCCAAAGGCAGCTCTGAGGGGGTTAACACCGGCCAAAGGGGGTTAACACCAGCCAGTTCTCTGCCAAAGGGTGACGGGTGGATGCAGGGCACCGGGCGACGCTTAGGAAAGCCCACGCCCGAGACTGAGTCCTCTAGAGTGGGCACACCCTAGAGCAGGTGCCCTCAGTGACACTACCAAGCCTCGACCGCCCTGCTTCTTTTCTTGCACATAAGTCTCAGCTCTGGTCCACGTGGTAGACCAGCTGGGTCCCAGGAAGGAGGGCGTGAATCCATGCAATCTGTTGGGGGTTTTGCCCAGGGACTACCAAAATCTAAAGAGGTCGGGGTGTGGAAAGGGGTGTGGAAAGGGCCGTACGTCTACACACACACAGAACCGCCCTCCTGGCTCTCCTGGGGAGCCCAGCTTCCCCCCGCCCTCCATTGAGAAGATATCACCCCCACGAGTTCCCCAGCCCCCAAAGAACCATATTGTCAGTGGAGGGGTCTCCCCAGAAAAACTGGTGGCAAGGGGTGTCTAGACCCACTCAGGATAGCTCCAAAGTAGCTTTGAGGACCAGCTGTCCCAAACCCCTATGCCATTTATAAACGGAGAGAGAGAGGGAGGAATTAAATCAGACAGAGTTCTGTCTCCCAGGACCCAGAAATAATATCAGCCTTTTCTTTTTCTGATTTCGGAACTAAGGATGATTTAGTACAGGGCTTGTCAGCCCCTGGCTGAATATTAGACTTAACTGGGGAACTTTAAACAATTCGAATGCCAGGGTCCCACCCAAGAATTCCTGCTTTCTTTGGTCTGAGGAGGAAACTGGACGTGGAGGTTTTGTAAAAACTGTCCAGGTAACTCCGATGAGCCTCTGGGGCCAAGGACCTCCGGCTGAGCTAATCCTGCTCTCCGCATTTGCTGGGGCCAAGGCAGGAGGTCAGACGTGCCCAGGGAAGGGAGGGGACAGAGTCCCACACTAGAGGACGGATTGTTTTTGAAAAGCCCTTGGCAGGCTTTCTCCACGCAAACAATAAACAGCTTCGTGCGGACTGATCCGCTCCCCTGCCAGCCCCCTGGACTTGGGCTTGGCAGAGCCCCTTGCCAAGGCCTGCTGGCCCCATGCTCATTCCGGAACAGCCTTCTCCACATCTCTGAACCTGAAGCCCGGGGGCCCAGGCAGAAGGCCCTGCGTGTGACTGGGGTCAGCTGTGGGTCCCGGGCCAGGCGCCCCATCTCCCTGGCGCTTGATTTCCCTGGCTGTAAAATGAGGGAAAACATTCCTGCTGCATTTATCTCCTAGGCACAGTGGGAGGCGTCAGCCACGGAACATCTGCAAACATCAAATAAGGGGACTGTGGGGATGCGAATTGCTAAAACGATAGATCTTCGTGTTCGGACGCACTTATTCGGGCTGATTGACTTTTATAATCAGTGCCCGGTTTTAAGGTTTAACTTTCCCTCTCGCTACTCACCCCCACGTTCTGTCTCCTGGGCACAGCAGGGGTGAGTGATGGAGGAAGCAGCTAGGAACGGGGCGGGGAAGGCCCGGAAGAGTCCCAGGAAATCCAGGAAGGCTTCATAGCAGAAGAGGCCTTTGAGTTAGACCTTGAAAGAAAGGTCAGTGTTTGAGGGGCTGACTGTGGATGAGAGATGAGCCTGGGCCCAGGGTGCCCTGAGAGGCAGAATTGGAGAGACGGAGGGGCAAATTCTATCTCAGCAGAAAGAAGACCTCTCTGCAGGGAGGGGGTGACTTTCCTGTCACTGGAGGCGTGTGAGCAGAAGCCCGGGAGGCGGGGGAGGGAGGGATGTTTGCGGAAGGAGTTTCCACCCAGGCCAAGAAGACTGTTACGATCTCGGAGAGTCTAGGATCCGGATTCTAAGACGCAAGAGACAAGTTCCACCCTGGGCTAGCCCGCGAAACAAGCCAAACCCACATAAAACAAGACAAGCATATGCTCCAAGCCAGCTGCTTTGGGCCAGCTGAGCAGTGAGAGCCACAGGCCCAGAGAAGGCAGGAAGGGAAGAATTTGAGCTCAGTCTTGGAGGAAGGGCAGGACTGGGGAGCAGAGAGGCATCCTGGCAGGAGGATGCGCTCTCGCCAAGGAGGTAAGAAGGAGGGTGACCAGCTGGAGCACGAAATGAGGCCACTGCCTTTTTGAAGGCCCCTGACCGACTCCTGTCGTCATCTGTTCTCACCTCCCCTGCACTTGCCCGGAGCGGGCAGGGCGGGGATCCTTCGCACCCCCCTGAACCTTCTCTATTTCCTCAGCTCAAAATGACGGTCCAAATCTCTAGCCCCTTCCAGGCCATCGTGGTCCAGGCACAGAGCTTGGCGCTGTTGGGATCTGAATCCTGGGGGTGGGGGACGGGGGAGAACTGGGGAGGGCCAGGAGGGCTGCAGGGAGACGGGCAGGTGCTGGGGAGAGAGGAGGCAGAGGATGGAAGGGGGAGCAGATCCTGGGCAGAGGAAGTAGGGGTTCAGCCGGGACGAGGTAGGGAGGCTCCCGGGCTGGTTGGGGATGGAATAGGCTGGACTGAAACCCACAGGCAGCATCCTCCCCTCAACCTAATTCCCCCATGCTTTATTAAATACCTACTGCATACCTGGCCACAGGCCAGGTACGGTGCAGCAAAGCAGAGACAAAGGCTGACCATCTTTTCCTTTTTTTTTTTTTTGCAATTACTGTAGCCCAGAGCCAGGGCAGGACACGTCTCTTATTTGAACCACTTGACATTTGACAATTTGACAATTTGCAACAGCCTTGCAGGGCAGAGGTTATCAGCCCCTCATTTCTTTAAAGGAAACTCGGGCTCAGAGGGGTTAAGTGACTGGCCCAAGGGCACACAGACGGGAAGCAGTGGCACAGCCCGAGGCCAGATGGGTCTGTCCCGAGCCCCGTGCTCTGTCCACCACCCCCCACCCCCACGCTGCTCCTGCCCTCTGTCCTGGAGCTGGAGAGCAAAGAGGTAGGGAGAGAGGCACGGTCAGGAGGGAGAGACAAGGAGAGAAAGGGGAGGAGGGGGAGAGGTGTGGCTCTGGGGCTTCGGCACCTATGACCATGACAGTCTGGCATTCCCCACCCTGCTGGGCTGTCGCTGGGGGTGACGGGGCTGTGGGGCCAACAAGCCCAGCGTGCAGCATCGTCAGGCCACGGAGGCCAGACATCTGCCGTGAGGCCTCTGGACACACCGTCCCCCGACCCCGCCCGTGCCCCTTTCAGCAGGGTGGTGCCGGGGCCCCGGCTGGGGCAACGGCCAGGCAGCTCACGAAGCTGAGGCCACTGTGGTGGTGGAGTCAGGGCCCGGTCTGCCCCGGGATCGTCTGTTGCCATGACCACGCTCGGGCCCGGTCTGGGGCCCAGCGCCACGGCGTTCCCCAGCGAGAGCTTCGCGGGTCCGTGGGGAGTGAACTCGTGATCTTGGCCGGGCAGACAGCCCCTGGCCTGGCCGGTGAATTAACTTTTCCTTAGGAAACTATTCACTTTGCTCATTCATGGTGTCCCCCTCTGGGCCCCGGCGCCTCCCAAGACAGCCCGGTGTCAGACGGCCAGAACCCCACCCAGCCGTCGCTGCCCAGTGGCTGAGGACGCTGACCTCACGCCATCCTATCAGTGTGGGAATGACTGCCTTTTTGCTAGCAGCAGCCACATCTCCTTAGGGCTCACTGTCGTAGCCCAGCCTGCCCTCCCACAGCTCTGGGCCCTGCTCAAGCTGCTTACGGCTGGAGAGGGTTGACCGCCCAGCAGAAGGCGGACAGCCCCCCGCCCCGGGCCGGACCCTCTCTGGGGGCGGAGGGGAGAAGAAGCAGGTGACCCCGTGCAAAACACCGTGCTCAGAGGGAAGGCCTGGCTTTAAGCCCAGACGCCACTCTTCCCAGCTGTGTGTCCCTGGGCGCACCTCTTAACCTCTCTGAGCCCGATTTCACATCTGTTGAAATGAAAATCGTAATCTCTGCCCTTCCAACCTCCCGGGGGCCATTCTGAGAAGCATGAATGAGAAAATGCTTTGTAAACATAAATTGCTTCGGCCAGCATATCTTTCTTTGTAGATGTGCAACATCATCATTATCATCTGCATTATTATTGTTACTGTGCTTTCATTGGTTCTGGCTGATGGAGGGTTCTACCTACTCACTTCCAGGGGTCCCAGGGGCTGTTCCCGGAGGAGTTCCCGGAGGCGTCTTCTACCCAGGTAACGTACAGGAGACTTCCGTGCGCTCGGGGAAGGCAAGGTCCTGATTAGTTCGTAAGAAACGCACGGTGTGACAATGTGGAAGGGGAGACATTGGCACGCCTACCAAAGTGGACCCACAAGACCCTCCTACTTTTTTTTTTTTTAAAGAGGTTTATACTTTTATTTTATTTTTTAAAATTTTTTAACGTTTATTTATTTTGGGGACAGAGAGAGACAGAGCATGAACGGGGGAGGGGCAGAGAGAGAGGGAGACACAGAATCGGAAACAGGCTCCAGGCTCCGAGCCGTCAGCCCAGAGCCCGACGCGGGGCTCGAACTCACGGACCGCGAGATCGTGACCTGAGCTGAAGTCGGACGTCCAACCGACTGAGCCACCCAGGCGCCCCCCCCCCTCCTACTTTCAAAAGCAGTCCGCGTGACACTTTCACAAGCACTCAGAGCATAAATTTTCTGAAAGTTGAAAGACGATGCTTGCGAGACTGTAGGAAAGTGGGCGCCTTCAGGCACCCCTGCCTTTCAAACCCTTAACCCTGGTCTTGGGAATCCACGCAAGGGAAATAACTGAAAAGCAGCGAGAGATCCCGAAGAAGGTCCATCGGAGGGTTATTTGCAAAGACGTAAAACCATAAGCCCACCTCACTGAAGGGAGTGATCAAGGACACTCTGAAATAACACCCAGCTACTCAAAAGTATGAGTGCGCTACCTGCACAACCGTACGGCGAAATGTTCTTCAAGTGCAAATAACAGAAAAGCAGCGTTGGAGACTGGGAACGCCCCCAAAAGATAATGAGCAGAATGTGTTGCAGCTGTGGCATGGGGTGGTGAGGGTGAGGGGGCGCGTTTTCTTTTAATTTGGAAAAAGGCATCATGCTTTAAAGTAGATTGAAAAACCGAAGGTAACGCTTTCAATACTGAAAAAGTAATTTGAGAGGCGCTTCTGGGAGGTGCACGCCTGGAGGTGTAGGAAGAGAGGTGCCCGGAAAGGATGGGGAAGCCCAGTACCCTTCCCCCACACCTTGCCCTCTTCCATCTCGCTGTTCCTGGGTTACGTCCTTTTATAATAAACTAGATATCTAGTGTGGAAAAAAAAAAAAAAGGCAGTTGAGTGCTCAGAACTGCTATGAAGGTGAGGGCAGCCGCGGACACTCCCAGACACTGGCGGGCACCAGGCTGTTGGCCCAGTGGGGAATTGAGGCTCACGGAGCTTAAGGCTGGCCCGCCATCGTGTGGCTAGGCAGCGAGGGACTTGACTGTGGGTCAGTGGGCAGCTTTCTGGCTGGCTAAAAAGAGAGCGCTCCAGGAGTGAGAATGCCGTTGGCATTCTGATGGTTCGTTCTGTCTCTCTCTCTCTCTCTCTCTCTCTCTC
>NC_064815.1:24132552-24149606 GCF_023721935.1 Panthera uncia | reverse complement strand
CCCCCCCCAACCCCCCATTCTGGAGCACGGCTCTCTCATGTTCCCTGTTCTAGGGTCTAGCGGCGCCACTCCCCCCAAGGAGGCAAGTCCCCTCGGGCTGTCACATCCTGGGCTTTCTCACAATCGTTGGCTTATCTGACCACTTTTAGGGGTGTGGATGAAGTCCTGATCAGGAAAGCAAAGTGAGAGCGGGCCCTGGTGAGCCCTCCAGGACCGGGCTCCCCATCCTTCCCAAATCCCTCGCCGCCTCCGAGTCCAGCTGGGGCCTGTGCCCCTCGGCACCTCACGCTGGGCTCAGTGGACTCCCATCTCCTTGAGCTACGGCCGGTATTTCTGGCTCCCTGACCAGCACCTTCCTGAATATGCCAAACGACAGCAGCCCTTCTAGATTCCCATCTGTAAGCCAGGCCCTGGGCCAGGGCGGGGGCAAAGAGGCAATTTGGGGACCTGCAGATATCAAGGTTCAGACCACGCAACTCAGCACTGTCTAGGCCAGAGAACATCTCAATGTCGGGGCTGCTGACCCCCAAACTCACATATGACAAACAACCCCTTTTATACAAAGCTGCTGTTTGCTGAGGCAATCCTTACACTGACTTTGCGAAGTTGGTACTACCGTTCCCATTTTACCAATGTGGAAACTGAGGTTCTGAGAGCTTAAGAGACACGTCCACATTCACACAGCCAAATGGCGGCGGAGCTGAGCTGTGAGCCCGGGTCTACCTGTCTTGCAGAGTTCCCTTTGCTGTGTAACTGCCTCCATCACCCCCGAAAGTCTCAAAGGGGCCCCTGTCCTCCAAAGGTTAAGAGCTCCTGATCCCACACATGTCTCATTTTAGGAATGAGGAAACTCAGGCCCATCAAGGGAGAGTAACTTGTCCAAGGTCACACAGCAAGTCTGTGTCTGGGCTGGGACAAGATCTCAAGGCTCTGGACTTCAAGCCTGCAGCTCTGTCTTCCTTGGTCAGGACTTGGTGAAGAATTAGCTCTTCCGTTCTTGCAGGTTTAGGCCCTGGAATCGGCGTGGCTCCCGGCGTGGCTCCCGGCGTGGCTCCTGGCATTGGCCCCGGCATTGGCATTGGCCCTGGTGGTGTTACAGGTGAGCTACTGAGTAAGAGGGCCTGAGGGACCTCTGAATCCTCCATGGGTGCCATCTCTGAACCCCCCTCCCTCCCCCTGCAGGAGTGGGGACCCCAGCTGCAGCCAAAGCCGCTGCTAAAGCGGCCGCCAAAGCCCAGTACCGTGAGTGCCCTACCACCTTTCTCCCCTCACCCCTGCGAGCCTGGGGCTGGCCCAGTGTGACCCAAGCCACGATATGCAGCCTCAGCACCAGAGGGGTTGGAAGCATAGACTGGGCCTGAGGGAGACCTGGGTTCAAGCCCTGGGTCCCACACTAGCGAAGCAACCTCCGAGTTTCCTGTCCTTATATGGGACACACGGGTGCCGACGGCAAATGTTGCAGATGGTTGTCAGAAGTGAGTTAATCCAAGAGGGAAGGAGCCGGTAGGGGGGCGGGGAATCAGGCTAGAAAGGACGGTGGTGTCCACAGCCACCGTCTGGCCCTGAATGCCAGACTGGGAGAGGCTGGACTTGGTGGTCAGTGGGAGTTTTAGGAAGACCATTCCTGGTAGGAGTACAGAGGGCAGGTTAAGGGCAAGGAGACCCCTGCATGGGTCTGGGCCCCACCCTTGGGGCCTGACTCGGCTTCCTGGGTGGGACACCCCCAGGGGCGTATGCTCCCTACCTGCTGCCACCGCACCCCTGCCCATCTCCCCCAGGGGCTGCAGCTGGGCTTCCTGCTGGTGTTCCTGGCTTTGGAGTTGGTGCCGGCGTTCCTGGCTTTGGAGTTGGTGCTGGGGTTCCTGGCTTTGGAGTTGGCGTTGGCGTTCCTGGCTTTGGGGCAGGTGCGGGTGAGGGGCCTTCTAGGGGCTGGGCGGAAACTGCCCCCTGAGCTCGGAGGAGGGAGACCTCTCTTCCTGGCCACACATTCCCGGGAGCCTTACTCAGGGGATCGTAGTAAATTCCCCATCAGGTCCTCCTGAGCAGTCAGAGACGACTAGGGTAACAGATGGGGGGCAGGCCAGGCAAAGGGAGTGCCCCCAGGCTGCTAGATTTCAGAGTTTCTGCCTGCTCAGTAGAGGAGTGACGGGGTTCCGAAGTGAAAAGGAGCCCACAACCCAGGAAAGGAGGGTGGAGGTCCCTGGGGTCAGCAGGCATGAGTGGGCCAGTCTGGCTCCCATTCAGCAGTGCACTGTGGCAAGAGGGCCACTAGGACCTCCAGTTCTTCACCTAGCCCCTGCTCTGCGTCCAGCCTCAGGCAGATCACACTGGAAGAAGGAGGCACCGTTCAGCCTCCAAGCAGCCCCAGACCAGACTGGCAGTGGCACGGTTAGATCCCGGAGCTCTGTACCTGTCAGGGTGAGCTCCGGGCCGGGAGTCTCTGTTCCAGGGCTTTGAGACGAACGATGAAGGCTGATGAAGTCAGGGAGGGCTGCCTGGAGGAGGCAGAACTTCTGGGCACAGAGCTCAGCTGCTGACCAGCCCTCTTTTCCTTTTCCCCCAGTGCCTGGATCCCTGGCTGCCGCTAAAGCAGCCAAATATGGTGAGTGCGCCCTGCCCACTGCCCACCCCCCTTGGGTGGCTTGCTTGCCGCCCTATCAGCCCTGAGAACACCTGGTCACCCGTCGCTCCTCCACGGGGCCAGGGCCCGGGGCCCGGAGCTTGCAGCGCACGGCTGGGATGGTCAGGGTGGAAAAAGGCAGTTTCTAGGACACATTAATGATGGTTCAGTAGACCTGGCTCCTGCCCCCTAAATGCCTATCATGCTTCCAGCTCCGAGACGACTTGAAACGCCCCTCACATTTCCAAACCCCCCCCCCCCCCCCCCCCCCCCCCCCCCCCCCCCGCCGGTGGCGGTTCCTTGATGAGGACCATGGTCCCTAAGGCCCTTCTGGCCCTGACAGTTTCATGGGACCCGAGGCCAGGGGCCCCGCCTACTGTCGGCCGGGCAGCTCCTGCCTCCTCTCCAGCACAGCCAGGACACCTCGTCTAGGCTCACCTCCCGCCTGCCTCGCTGTCAGCATGACTGTGCCTGCCACGAGCCTGGAGGACGTGGCAGCCCGCCTGGACAGACCCACATTGTCTGTGGCCCCCGCATTCCTGGCCTCCTAGGAGCCAGACTCGGCCTCTGCCAGGGAACCGCCAACCGGCCCCGGCCAGTCCGCTTGGGGCCCGTTTCCACTTCGGAAAATCCCGGCTTCCTTGGCCCCCACCCCACCCCCCACGGGCCTGGTGGCCCACAGGCCCCTCTCCTGTTCCTTGCCGGCTGCTGGCCTGCCTGAGTCTAACAGACGTTGCCAGGGAAACAAAGCAGTTAAGGGCGCTGGCTCCCATTTCTTGCCCGCGGAAACTTGAGGACGCCGCGTAGCCTCTGCCGGGCCTCAATTTTCTCATCTGCACAATGGGGACGATAATAGTGCCTGCCTGCCCTGTCGCAATGAATAATAAGCGGGCCACCGCATGCAAAGCACAGAGAACCGTGACTGTTGCGTAAGGCGTTCCCTGGCCATACACAGCAGCTCCGTACTGGACGGAGGTTCAGAACTCAGAGTACGTCCGCTCCCCAAACACCTGTAGTGTGAGTGGGGTAAGGATCATCATCCCTGTTAGGGAGATGGGGCTCTGGGGGTCAGAGAGGCGACAGCTATAGTGAGAAAGCAGAATTTGAACACAGGATCAGCAGGACCCGAGACGCGCGTCTTCTGCCCTCCGCAGCTCGTAGCCACCGCTGTGGCCACCTGTGGCTCCCAACACCAGCTGTCTGGGGAGGAGACAAAATGGGTGGGCCAAGGCTCAAAGGGGTCCCCCCCTTGCCCGATTGGTCAGGACAGAGCCAGGACCCATACCGAGGCTCCTTCTGCTGGGTCACGTGACTTTGGCCACCCGTCTGCTCTGCCTAGCATCCCCGGGGCAGGGAGACCTCGTCCTGCAGAAATTGGGGTGCTGACTTTCCATCATCTCTCCACAGGAGCTGCAGGGGTGGGGGCTCTTGGCGGAGTAGGTGTCCCAGGCGGTGTGGTAGGTGAGTCAAAAGCCCAGGACAGGTGGGACGCCTGGGTGGCTCAGTCGGTTAAGTGTCCGACTTCGGCTCAGGTCATGATCTCACCGTTTGCGAGTTCGAGCCCCGCGTCGGGCTCTGTGCCGACAGCTTAGAGCCTGGAGCCTGCTTCGAATTCTGTGTCTCCCTCTCTCTCTGCTCTTCCCCCACTCATGCTCTGTCTCTCTCTCTCTCTCTCTCTCTCTCTCTCTCTCCTTCAAAACTAAATAGAAACATTAAAAAATAAATAAATAAATAAATAAATAAAGCCCAGGAAAGGCTGGGCAGGGAGGAATGCTGACCAGTGGAGAGTCCCTCACTCTGAGCTCCTCCTGTGTCCCCAGGAGCCGGACCTGCTGCCTCAGCTGCTGCTGCCAAAGCCGCTGCCAAAGCTGCCCAGTTTGGTGAGTGCTGGTTGGAGGTGGGGGTGGCCCCCAGGCCCTGGGGTTTGGGGCGGGGAGGCCTCTGACCGTGCACCATGGAGCACAGAGTCCCCGACCCGCCCCCGGGGCCCTCAGAGGCATTGTCTCCCCAGGGCCCAGCCCTTCGAGGCCCCAGGAGCTCAGGCTCCACGTGGGTCCAAGGATGAGAACCCCACTGTCTGCAGACAGACCAGCTATTCCCACCATCGGGATTTGAACACGCGGCTCTCTCCACAGGCCTCGGGGGAGCCGGAGCCCTGGGAGTTGGGGGGCTCGGAGCCGGCGGAGCCATCCCAGGGGTTGGGGGCTTTGGAGGTGAGTGGCTACTCTGGAATCAGAGCGTTCATGGGTCGTGTGTGTGTGTGTGTGTGGGTGTGTATGAGAGAGAGACACGCAGAGACTGACCTTCTTTCCCACCCCACGCACCTGCCCCAGGCTGGCCTGCAGCATTTGGGGGACCTTCAGCAAACACCCTCTTGCAGTTGGGTGCCCCCTCCCCTCCCTCTCTTCCATCAGCCTCCCAGACCACTTTAAGTGGGAGTACATCAAGACAATGATGGTTGTGCCCATTTTCCAGAGAAGGAAAGCAAAGTCAGGAGGGAATTTTTTTTTCCCCAAAATCTCTGCCACCGTGGCGGGCCTCGTGTTGACATTTCCCTCTTCCGTGGGTCATCCATTGTGTCCCCCTATCCGAGCCGGCCTGAATCTCGTCCTGCGTGCTCCAGCCTGGACACACAGGAAGAGCTTACTAAAGACTTTTGGGAAGAGGGATGGATAAGGGAGGGCGGCAGGGCGGATGAGTCGGCGGGCAGATGGTAAGTGGGGCGAGCAGGTCAGGAGGGGACATGACTCGGGGAGGGCCCTGCTGTTCCTGAGCCCACATACCCCGTGTCTCCCCAGGTGTGTCCCCAGCTGCAGCTGCTAAAGCGGCCAAATACGGTGAGTTTCTCTCCTGCCCTCTCCTCTGCCCAGGTGTGAGGTTGCTTCGCACCCCACCCCACCCCTGTCCCCTGTCCCCACCCCAACTCAGGCCTCAGTCCTGCTCACAATAGCCCTGAAGGCCTGTTCTTGCCCCCAGAACCCAGAGAGGGTGCTCGGCACCCCTTAAATCGTGTGTGGTCCTAACCCCTGTCCACCTGCAGGTGCCACTGGCCTTGGAGGTGTCCTAGGGGCCACCAGGCCATTCCCAGTTGGAGGCAGGGGCCATCCATCTCTCTGTGAAATCCTCAGCTCTGCCCAGGGCCTAGAGGAGGCCTGTCTGGATAGCGGCCGGGGGACAAAGACACGTTGGGGGGGGGGGGGGGGGAGAGAGAGAGAGAGAGGGAGGATAGTCCAGGAAAGGGAACATCCTGGGCAAAGGGGCAGGCCTCAGGGTCAGGGGGTACACTGTGGGTGACAGACACCAGGCTGATGAGCCGGGGCTACGGGGCTGGAGACAAGGTTTGTAAAGAAAGCTGCTCAGCCAGTGAAGGGCACGCAGGGGGAGGGGGTGGTCCTGGGCAGAGAGGCAGTAGGCCAAGCGGCTGGAGCAGGGCCTGCCCTACACCAACCTCAAACCCCTCCCACAGGAGTTGCGGCAAGACCGGGCTTTGGACTGTCTCCCATTTACCCAGGTACACCCAGCCTCCCTGTCCCCGGGCCCCTTCCTGTCAACTCCCCCACGCCATCTGCTCAGAAGGGCCAGGCCCGGGGGGCAGACCCATGACCTCCATCACACGAAACAGGGCCTCCCCTCAGTCCTCTCCACCTCCCTTGCAAGGGCCAGGGAGCATCAGCTTTTCCAAAGCCCCGTGTCCCAGATGAGGCAAACTGAGGTTCAGACAGTGGGAGGGACTCGTCCAAGGTCACACACCGAGGGAGGCAGAGCCCCGGGCTCCTGACACCCAGGCTCAGAACTTGGCCCTCTCGGGTGGGGCCCACACTGTCCGGAAAGGCTTGGCGGGCTCCCCCGAAGCAGGTGGTGGAGCTGGGGGCCTGGGAATTGGCAGTGAGTCTGCAATAAGGAGGAGCCCCACTTCAGGCGGGGCCCTAGTTACTTTCATGGAGTCGGGGTACAATACTATGGTGGCCACGGCCTCGGGCTGGCCCTCTGATGCCAAGAAAATTCAGCCCTGGGATGTAAGAATGGGGGCAGTGATCCCATTCCTGGGGCTCCCAGCCTGGCATTTGATGGGACACCGGGAGGGAGACAGAGACCTGGCCAACCCCCCACTCCCACCCCACCCCGTCTCTGGTGTAACTGGAGAGACGGACAAGGTCCCAGAGAAAAGGAAAGGAAGTGTGTAAGGGGAGAAACAAGGTCCGTTCAAGTAGGTGGTCAGGGAGGCCAAAGCCCAGGGCATGTTAGATGGGGCAGTCAGCATGGCCAGGGTCTGACTCAGGGCGGGGGCGCCCTCCTAGCTGCTCAGACCTCCACAGGTGGGATGCCATCCACAAGGAGCATAACTGGACAGCACAGGTCAGGCTGGTGGGACTGAAGGGCAGGCTGGGGGCAGGAAGGCCTTCAGAACCTCCTGAGACAGGGTGGAGGCCTGGTACAACGTAAGGTTCTAGGAGAAGCAGGAAAGCCTGGCCCCCTCCCCAACCCCCACCCTCCCCTCCACAGGCAAACCTCCCAAGCCCTTTGGAGGGGCCCTGGGAGCCCTAGGATACCAAGGTGAGTAGAGACTCAGCCCCTGGGGACAGGGCAGAGTAGGGAGGGGCAGACAGAGGCAGGGGGCTGGGGTCCATCAGCCTAGGAGAGGGGAGCACATTTGGACTAGACCTAGCAGGGTATGGAGAGGCTGGGGGGAGCTGGACGCCCACCCCCCATCCCTGCGTCTACCTCCGACATGCACACTCAGAGCTAAGAGTGGGCCCGGATCCCCCGGGCTCACCCCAAGCCAGCCCTGGCAGTTTTTCGCTCCCTGCTGCCCACCCCCACCCGGAGGAGCCAAGGAAAAGAGAAGGGATGTGGGGAAGGGAAGAACTCAGAGGAACAGGGAAGGAAAGAGAGAAAGCGGGACAATAGACCCTAGAGTCAGGGAATTTGAGGGGTGGGTGGGGGACCCAAGGTGCCCCTAGCTGGGCAGGATGTACAGAGGCCATCACCCGGCCCAGAGCCACACCCTCGCTCAAAGATGCAGTCGTGCCTCTGGGAGCGCGGGGGGCGGTCATGATCAGCACCCCCAAAGGCACCTCCCAGCAGTGCCCAAAGGAGACCCAGAGAAGCCCAGCTCCACTCCCGTGTGCGTTCAGGCTGCACATTCCCCTGCATCCCCACCTACACAGAGGAGGCAGCTGAGGCCAGGGCAGGAAGAGGCAGAGGCAAGACCAGCCTGACCCTGTCCAGGGTACCCAGCTCTCCGTCAGGCACTATTTGATGCCTGTGGCCCTGTCACACCGTTTTCTAAGCCCCCAGCGTGAGCTTCACAGAGAGAAGCCGGTCCTGGTCCCGCTCGGCTGCCCGCTGCCACCAGGTGGCGGTAGGAGCCACGTCGAGCTCCAGGCCCTACTGGCAGACCGTGGGTGCCTCAGTGGCTTAAAACAAGGCTTGCCCATCAGTCGGTCCCCTGGAGGGGGCAGGAGTCCTGAGTGTGTGTCCCAGCTCAGCCGCTACGAGTTCTCCCTTTCTCTGAGCCTGTTCATCTGATGCACCCTCATGTTTAGGAGGACCGTCTCCTCCAGACTCTGTCAGCTGTCCCTTCCCCTCCTTTCCCTTATGGGGACTGCTCAGAGCTGCTGGCTAAAGGCTTCTCAAATACAGTAGACTCAGAAGATAGAGACCTGGTCCAGGCCAGGTCCCTTCCCCTCTCTGAGTCTTGATTGCATCACTATCCCTGCTCCCACCCAGCTGCCCGCAAGGAGTTTGTGCAATGTGACGGCTCAGAGTCTGGCGGGAGGTGGCAGCCAGACTGCTCATGGCTTTGGAGCCTCTGTTCCCCATTTCGGTGATGTGGGTGTAAGAACAGCTCGGAGCTGGTCCGAGTGGGTAGGGGCTTGAGCGGGACCCAGAGGGGGCTGGACGGTCACGCGTGCCTCCTCCACCCAGGTGGGGCCTGCCTGGGGAAATCCTGTGGCCGGAAGAGAAAGTGAGCTTCCCAGGACCGCTGACTCGCGACCTCATCAACGTTGGTGCTACTGCTTGGTGGAGAATGTAAACCCCTCGTGATCCCTCCCCCACTCCCCTTCCCCAGTCCCCACCCCGGGAGGGGACAGGCCAGGCTGGGTGGCCTCGGGAATCCGCAAAGCAAGGACACAAGAGTGGTGGCCAGGTGGGCCCCAGGAAGCCCCTTACTTCAGAGGCCAGGGGCGGGTGGGCTCGGCCCCCTGCCCCCACCCCCTTCCCACCCAGGAGCTCCCCCCTCCATACGCTCTCCATCTCCAGGGGAACTTGGTGCTACGTGCTGGTGCTCTCATCTTCCTGGGGGGGGAGGGAGGAGGGAAGGGCAGCCCCTTGGGGACCCCCTCCCCGGGGCTCCTCTGAAGATGGTGCAGACACTTCCTGGGCAGCCCCATCTCCCCCTGCCCACCAGAACCTCTCCCCCCACCTCGGCTGCGGTCCAGTTGGTACCCAAGCACCAAAAGCCTCAAGCTGGATTCGGTCATACCACCTCTTGGCCCCCTCGTCTCCCACCTATTCCCCATGACTGGGACCCCTTCGGATGGGAACACCCCGCCCCCGCCCCCCGCCATCGGGAATAGCCCTCTTGCTCTTGTGGAAACCATCCACCCGTCTGTCCATCCGTCCATCCATCCTTGTCCCCAGTTGAGCGCCCCGCACCACTAGCTGGCTGGGCGCCCCCACCGTCAACCTGGTTAACCTGTCCCGGCGGCCTGTGCCCTGCCTCCACCCCTCCACACCCCACCCCCCCCCCCTACGATGGGGCCTGAGCACCCAGGGTGTGAGGAGCTGTGCCAGCTGGGGCAGCAGGAATCTCCTCCCCAACCTGGGTCCCCCCCATGCAGTACTGTAACCCCCAGCCCTCCCTGGAGCCACTGTATTTCAGAGCATTTCCCGCCCCTGCCCCGCCCATCTCTTTGTGTCTCGCTGTGATAGATCAATAAATATTTTATTTTTTGTCCTGGATATTTGGGGACTGTTTTTGATTGTTGATGCTCTCTTGGTTTTATTTGCGTGGTTAATTAAAAAACAATTTTTTTTTTTTCCCTGATCTGGGGAGCTATATCCCCAGCAGAAAATTCATTTTAATCACTTGGGTATAACCCCGGATGAAATATATTTTTTTTCCTTTAAACAAGAAAAGAGAATTAACTGCTTCAGAAAAGCCTAATAAGTGAAAACCTTTTGAAGGAAACGGTATCATGGCCTCCTCTGTACGGTCTCATCCGCCCCAGGGACGGAAGGAACTTCCACTCTTCGAAGTGTATTTGGGAGTGCTATTTACCAAAATCACCTGCCCTTGGCTCCTGGCAGATCCATCCTTCTCCATCTTCAATCTGCCTTTTAATAATAAAGCCCCTTTATAGGGGAAGCATGGCCAGCCGGCCCCACACATGCCCACTCCCGGAGGTCTCCCCTGAGGAGGTGGCTCACCCACCCAGCCACACCTTCCCCAGGCCTCCCCCTTAGGCCCAAGAGCTGGAGCACAGGGCCTAGTGGGTGGCCTCCAGATGCTGAGGGTGCAGCCAAAGGGGTGGAGAAAACAAAAATGACCCTGTGTCCAGACCAAACCCTCGGCCTTGGTGAATAGCCATGCAGACAAGGGAGATACGGCCCCACCTAAGAAAAACCAGAAGCATTTCCCTCTGAAACATCCCCTCAAAGGAAGAGCCATTCACCCACACGGCCCACGGGAACACGCCCACGTGGAGCCCACAACTCCCCTTTGGAGCACGCCCTGCGTGTCAGATTCCAGAATCTCCTCCCCAAACCACCAATTCCACGTCCCAGGGCCCACGTGGCTTCAGGCCTCCCTCCGTCCGTCCTAGAGCCAACCCCCTGGCCGGTGGGCATACCCCTAGGTCAGAAGGGTGGCGAGGGAGCTGTCTGTTGGGAGTGTGGTTGTCTGTGCGAGCAGTGCCAGGAGGAGGTCGGATGGAAAGAGAAGGCGGTGGGGTGATGCTCTGGGAGGATGTCCCAGAGGACAGAGGAGCGCAAAAAGCAATTCAGCAGGAAGAGCAGGGAGGAGGGTCAGGACAGCTGGAGTGCCTGGAGGGAGCAGGGAGGGGGAAGAAGGGGGGAGGGGTGGGTTCATGGAGACCCACAAGGGGACCGCTGTGACAGTCCGTGAGGGATGACACAGCTCACCCAAGAGTGGCGACAAAGGAGACTCACTCACTCACTCACTTACTCGTTCAACAAAAATATCCCTTGCTGGGGTGCCTGGGTAGCTCAGTTGACTAGCCGTCCCACTGGCCTCAGGTCATGGTCTCGTGATTTGTGGGTTCAAGCCCCATATCAGACTCTGCGCTGGGTGTGGAGCCTGCTTGGGATTTCCCTCTCCCCCCATCCCAATAAACACACAAATAAATAACTTTAAAACAAAAAAATCTCAATATCCCTTGCCAGTCCCCTCTCCACTCTCTGGCCTCTGAAAGTCTGCCAGTCCCAGCATTCAGCCCATCAGTCTCCCTGCTTTGGTTTCTCATAGTTGATGGCTTTAAACACCACCCCTGCACTGGCGACTCCCAGAGTGACACCTTCAGCACAGATCTCTCCCCTGGGCTCCGGGCTAACACATCCAACTCTTAACACGTCCACCTGGGAGTCCCATGGACACCCCGCTGGAGCCCAGTCCCCCCACCTTCCAAAGCCTGCCCCCTCCCGCCTTGCCCACCTAGATGGCAGCTCGGGTGGCTCTCTGGTAGTCAGGCCAGCAGCTTCGCAGCCATCTGGGACCCCTCTCTCCTCACACCCCACAGCAGACTGGCCAGCAAATCCTGCAGCACGACCGCCAGAAGACCCCAGATTCCAGACACTTCTCACGGCCTCCAGGGGTGGCGTCCTGGTCCCCCAGGAGCTCTTGCCCCAGTTACTGACACAGCTTCCTAACTGAGCTCCCTGACGCCCCCCCAGCCTTCTCTCCACGCAGCAGCCAAAACAATCCTTTTAAAACATACGTCAAGACAAGTCAAGCACCTGCTCAAAATCCTGCCATGGCTCCCGGCTTACTCAGGGCCAAAGCCAGAGACCTTTTGATGGCCGAGGAGTCCCCACAGGAGTGTCCCGGCTGTTCTGACCACGCGCCCTGCTACCTGGCCCTCTGCCAGGCCATGCACTTACCCTGGCTCTCTCTCTCCCTTGTAGGGAGCAGCCCCCCGTCCCCCCACCCCCACCCCGCAGGCCTCTACATCTGCTGTCTCTCCTGCCCAGAGCGTTCTTCCCTCTGCTGTCAACGTGCTTGGCTCCCTCGCCTCCCTCAGTGACTCCAGTGTCACCTTCTCAGAAGGTCCTCCTCAGTCTCTGTTTCTAACATTACAAACGGTATCCTCCTCCCTCACCTGTCCCTGCCTTTTCTCCAGAGCACCCGTCGCCATGTGACAGACCATGTATTTGACTTCTTTTGTTCACTACCTGACTCCGCACACCAGCGTGTTAACTCCCTGAGGATACACACTGGTTTTTCTTTTAACGTTTATTTATTTATGTTTGAGAGACAGAGAAAGCCAGAGCGCGAGCAGGGGAGGGGCAGAGAGAGAGGGAGACACAGAATCCGAAGCAGGCTCCAGGCTCTGAGCCGTCGGCACAGCCCCGGACGCGGGGCTTGAATCCTAGAACTGTGAGATCATGACCTGAGCCGAAGTCGGACGCTCAACAGACCGAGCCACCCAGGCGCCCCTTAAACACTGTTTTCAGAACAAAATACAGGAGCACCCGGGTGACTCAGTCCGTTAAGCCGACTCAGACCGACTCTTGATTTCAGCTCAGGTCATGATCTCATGGTTCATGAGGTCGAGCCCCTGCATGGGGCTCTGCACTGACACCATGGAACCTGCTTGGGATTCTGTCTCTCCCCCTCTCTCTGTCCCTCCCCCGCTTGCGCTCTTCGTCAAAAAATAAATCCATAAACTTAAAAAAGAACAAAATACATAAACTCCTTGCTTTCATTAGTTATACACCCAGGTAGAGAGATGGCAAGTGAAGGTGTCGGGCTGATCATAGCCCCAAAGACATCCAGGTCCTAATCCCTGGACCCTTGTGAATATCACCGCCCTCCTCTGCTCAAGCTGCCATGGCCAAGTACTGCAGACTAAGTGGCCTAAACAGCAGAAATGTATTTTCTCACGGTTCTGGAGACCGGAAGTCCAAGATCAAGGTGCCGGCAGGGCTGGCTTCTTCTGAGACCTCTCTCTTTGTTTGTTCTCCTCCCTGTGTCTTCACATGGTGTTCGCTCTGGGCCTATGTGTTCGTGATCACCTCTTCTCATGAGGACACCAGTCAGACTGGATCAGAGCCCATTCTAATAACCTCATTTCAACCTAATTGCCTCTTGAAAGGCTCTATCTCCAAATGCAGTCACATTCTGAGGTAATGGGGGTAGGACTTCAACATAAGAATTTTGCAGAGATATAATTCAGCCCATGACATTTACCTTATATGCAAAAAAGAGTCTTTGCAGATGTGATTCAGTTAAGGGTCATGAAGTGGACAGATTACCCTGGTTGGCCCTAAATGCCATCACTAGTATCCTAAGGGCGCCTGGGTGGCTCAGTCAGTTAAGCATCCGACTTCGGCTCAGGTCATGATCTCACAGTTTGTGGGTTCAAGCCCCAGGTTGGGCTCTGAGCAGACAGCTTGGAGCCTGAAGCCCGCCTCTTTTTTTTTTTTTTTTTTTATGTTTATTTATTTCTGAGACAGAGAGAGACAGAGAATGAGTGGGGGAGGGGCAGAGAGAGAGGGAGACACAGAATCCGAAGCAGGCTCCAGGCTCTGAGCTGTCAGCCCAGAGCCCGACGCAGGGCTCGAACTCACAAACCATGAGACCATGAACTGAGCCGAAGTCAGATGCTCAACTGACTGAGCCACCCAGGCGTCCCTGGAGTCCACTTCTGATTCTGTGTCTCCCTCTCGCTCTGCCCCTCCCCTGCTTGCTCTCTGTCTCTCCCTCTCTCAAAAATAAACATTAAAAAAAATTATTTTAAGTATCCTTATAAGAATTTAGACAAACTGTATGCCAATAAATTGGACAACCCAGAGGAAATATATAAATTCCTAAAAACACACAACAAAAGCAAGACTGAATCACGAATAAATAGAAAATGTGAAAAGACTAATAACAAGTAAGGAGATTGAATCAGTCGTCAAAATTCTCCCAACAAAGAAAAGCCCAAGACCAGATGGCTTCACTGGTAAATTCTACCAAACATTTAAAGAATTAACACCTATCCTCCTGAAACTCTCCCTCCCCAAAAAAAAGCTGAAGAGGAGGGAGCATTTCCAAGTTTATTCTAAGAGGCCAGCATTGCCCTGGCACCAAAACCAGACAAAAACACTACAAGAAGTGGGGCACCTGGGTGGCTCAGTCGGTTAAGCGTCTGCCTTCAGCTCAGGTCATGATCTCGCGGTTCGTGAGTTCAAGCCCCATGTCAGGCTCTGTGCTGACAGCTCGGAGCCTGGAGCCTGCTTCAGATTCTGAGTCTCCCTCTGTCTCTGCCCCTCACCTGCTCACGCTCCATCTCTCTCTCTCTCTCTCAAAAATAAATAAACATTAAAAAAATTTTTTTTTAAATTAGAACTACCATAGGATCCAGCATTCCCACCTCTGGATATAGATCCAAAAGAACTGAAATCAGGGACTCAGATATTGCACACCCATGGTCATGGCCGCATTATTCACAACAGCCAAGAGGCGGAAGCAACCCTGAAATCCATCGACGGATGAGTGGATAAAAACACGTGTATATCTATACAACGGCATATTATTCAGTCTGCAACATGGATGAGCCTGGAGAGCATGATGCTACATGAAATAAGCCTGTCACAAGACAAATACTGTATGATTCCACTCACACGAGGTATCTAAAGCGGTCTAATTCCTAGAAACAGAAGGTAGAATGGTGGTCCCCGGGGACTCGGCGAGAGGGAGAGGACCCCGCCCCCACCATGCTGCTGTTTAACGGTTACAGAGTTTCAGATTTATAAAAGTTTTGGAGATGTGTTTCGCAACAGCTTGACTAACTTAGCACTACTGAAAGGCACACTTAAAAATGGCGAGGACGGTAAATTTATATTATGTGGGGGTTCTTGCTGCAATTTAGAACAGAAGAAGCTGGAAGAGGAAGGGAACTGATTCTCCTCTAGAGCCTCCAGAGGGAATGCAGCCTTTGCTTTGGGCTCAGTGAAACTGATTTCGGACTTCTGGTCTCCAGCACTGTGAGAACATTAACTTCTGTTGTTTTAAGCCACCGAGTTTGTGGTAATTTGCTACTGGCGGCCCCAGGAAACTGGAAATAAAGGATTAATTCTAATGTCGGGTGAATCCCTGCCATGAGGATTAAAGGCCAGGACAGGGGGGTGCCTGGCTGGCTTAGCACAAAGAGCATGTGACTCTTGATTTCAGGGTTGTGAGTTCGAGCTCCATGTTGGGTGTAGAGATTAGTAAAAAAAATAATAAACTTTAAAAATTTTTTCTTAAAACTTTTTTTAGGGGCACCTGGGTGACTCAGTTGGTTGAGCATCTGACATCGGCTCAGATCATGATCTCACGGTTTTGTGAGTTCAGGCCCCGCGTCAGGCTCTGTGCTGACAGCTCAGAGCCTGGAGACTGCTTCAGATTCTGTGTCTCCTTCTCTCTCTGTCTGCCCCTGCTTGCCCTCTGTCTCTCTCGCTCTCAAAAATAAACAAACATTAAAAAAAAATTTTTTTTTAATAAAAGCCGAGAGAGAAGATACTGACAAAGAATGTTAGGTTCGGGATGGCTGGGGACACCTGACCTCCAGTCAAAGTCCCCGTGATTTGTAAGCACATGCTTGGGAAGTTAGGACTGCAGAAGAGGTGCCTGTGGTTTAAAAAAAGTGAGCAAGGGGAGAAGAAATAAAAGCAAAGAAGTAGCCAGGGGCTAAGTCCTGTGAAGGCGGAAGTAAGGGCTTTGGGTTTAAAAGCAATATGTTCGGAGGCTCTGAAGGTGAAGGGGCTATTGCACCCAGCTAGACCAGGGGGGAGGGAGCAGTGGTGGAATTCTGGACATATTTTGTGCAGAAAGTCAAGAGCATTTGCTGATGGATCAGGTGCATGGAACAGGAGGACAGAGTGAGAGAAAGCCACCCGCAAGTTTTGGCCTGAACGGCTAGATGATGGCAGTGTCACTTACTGAGATGAGAAACACCCACAGAAAAGCAGATCCAGGCACAAATCAAGAGCTCTGGCCTGGACACATGAAGTGTGAGGTGCCCATTTACCGTCAAAGTGGAGGTGCCACTTTGGGCTGACGCTTGGGTCCTTATGTCTCGCGGTTCAAAGACAGGACAGGGAGTCACCAAGCCACGTGTCTGGGTGAGGTCACCCAGAGTGGGTGAGAAGGGGGCAGACTGTATCTGACCACAGGGATCCCGTGATGCCAGCTCTTTTTGTCCCCAAGCTAGGACAGTCCAAGCTCTGGCCCCTGCCCTGGGTGACAGTCTTGGGCTCATCCTGTGACAGTGTCCCCAGGGAGTCTCTTGTTTGTCGTCAGCTTGTGTTCAGCCAGGCACCAATTTAGCAAGTTTGGACAAATCCTAATCACTGCCCTGGAGTAAATATGCCTTTCCCACTGGGCTCCTGACACCTCATCTAGAAAATCTTTATCATGAACCCCATAAGTAAAATATTTTTGAGCAAACATCACATATATATTTGCCACTCGGATGGCAAACAGGCACCTAAAACATAACACATCCGAGCCAGAGCTCTTAATTTGTTCCCAAATAACCTATGTTCATTACATAACCATGCAAAAGCAGAGTTATCTAAACTCATCTAAAGATGAGATAAACAGGGGCATCTGGGTGGCTCAGTCAGTTAAGCACCTGACTCTTGGTTTCAGCTCAGGTCATGATCTCACAGTTTCATGAGCTCAAGCCCCGCATCAGGCTCTGTGCTGGCAGCTCGGAGCTTGCTTGGGATTCTCTCTTTCTGCCCCTCCCCCACTCACACTGTCTCTGTCTTTATCAAATAAATAAACAAATAAACTTTTAAAAAATAAAGATGAGAGAAACAATATTTGAACAACTATAATATTTAAAAGTACAAAATCCCTCTTTTTGTTTTCAGTTAAAAAAAAAATTAATACCTTCTATGAGCAATGCTATTGAGTTTGTCAGATCTGTTGAGCCAGTCACTGCTGTCACTGGGAACAGGGGCTGACAAGTGTTAGCATCGTCTTCAATCTCTGCTTTCTTTTCAGGAATCTTTTGCAGCCACGAGTCCATTCTGTGAGCATTAGTTCTGTTAAAACCACTCAGCTAACAAGGCACAGGTCGACTCTGTACTGTGGCCTTCTCACACCAATCTAAATATTAAGTATTTTTAAAAGCCCAGCTTCTTTCTTATCAGAAATTAAAATTCTAATATTTTCTTCCCTCCCCCAGGTAACTGTTTAGCACGGGGGGGGGGGGGG
>NC_064815.1:24130075-24132152 GCF_023721935.1 Panthera uncia | reverse complement strand
CCGCCGGGGGCCGGGCGGGCGGGGGCGCCGCGTCGGGGCGGCCGGGCCAGCGGGGGCACGGGAGGGGGCCGGGCCGGGTGGCCGCGGAGGCCGGGTCTGCTGCGAGGCCGCGCCCCTGCCTCCTCGGGGATGAGCTCGCCCTTCCCGAGCCCGCAGGCCCCTCCCTGACACGCTCCCACCCTGTTTCCCCCTCCTCGGCCCGGCGGGGTGGGCCCCTCCTCCTTTTCATCCCCGCCTGCCCCATCCCCCGACCGAAGACCACCCCGGAGGAGTCCCAGGCGCTGCCCGCCCGGCCCCGGCCTCCATCCGCGTGCCTTGCCCACCCGGGGCTCGCACTGGGGCCACCCCTTATCCTGTCTCTAAGCCGGCCGGGAAGAAAGAGGTGCTGGGGAAGCCGTAGCCCTGGGTCCGAGTTGCCCGCCCCGCTCCGTGACCTTGAGCCAGGCGCTACGTGTCAGGCCTCAGTTTCCCCGTCTTGACAACTGGGGGCTGGGTAATTGGCGCCCCGGTACTGGTGGTTGTGGGCCCGGATGGGCAGAGCAGAAATATACCTCCTCCAAGGAACCGTCGACAGTATCCTGGGGGCCCCCACCTCCTCTCTCTGCACCAAACTCCATGCCTGCATCAGTCTTGACTGGGAGGATGACTTTCATCCTAGCCTCCTTTTCAGTCCCTTCCCCCTTGCCAGGAGGCCCAAGGATTGGGTTGCAGGACAGTTAGGGTATAAAGACCCCCGAGACTCCCTCCCTGGGGTCCCCTTCCTGGGGTTCCGCCAACAGCCATCACACAGGCTCACCTGGTCCAATGCAGGTCTCGTTTATGCCAACCCGCTCCAGCCCTGCCCCAGGCCCTTGAAGGCCTACGTGGGGCAAGGGCCCACCTCACTGTCACCCCTGTCTTAGGTTCCTGTGTCCTCATGGAAGGACAGGCTGTGGCCTGGGAGCCTAACTGTATGTCCAGGCAAGCCTTACCCTCTCCAGGACTCAGTCTCCCCATCTGTACAATGGGGAGGGGCAGGTTTGGGGGATTCGCCAGGGCCCACCCAGCTCCAAGGATGCCAGGCCCCTAGGATGACTAAGCATGCCTGGTGGCGGGCTTAAGGAGGTGCCAGTCGTCCTCAGAGCAGGTGTCGGGGAGTGCCCAGCTCTGCGACCCCGGCAGCCCCTCATAAGCCCGGGCATCGCCAAGGCTCAGACGAAGCGTGAAGCACCTCTGGGCTTCCTTGCCTTTCTCCTTCTGTAGCGGCTTCAGCCCCAGATGCACCAGCCCAGTCCTTACTCTTTGAAGGTTCCTCTTCCTGGGCAGGCAGGGGAGGAGAGGGGCTGTGACAAGAGAGTTACCTGCTGCCTTATCCCTAAATCCTGCTGCTTTCTTTCTCCCTATCGGCCTTGCCAGACAGTAGCTGAAGTTGAAGAATGCTGTTGCTGGAGGGTGGACATCTGATTCCCCTCTTGAGTCTACAGATAGGGAAACCGAGGCCCAGAGAGGCCTAGCAACTTAGCCAAAGTCTCAGCAAGACTCTCGGACCTGCATCCTTTATCCTTCTGCTCGGCACAGTGCCTGGGCGCTGCCTGTGTGTGCACAGGGATGGGCAAGTCCACGTGGGATGGGCAGGGCAGGCTGGGCCTCCGAAGAATGGTTCCTGACTCCCTGTCCACTTTGCAGGAAGTGAGTTGCCCGTGTGTGCGAGCTGCGGCCAGAGGATCTATGATGGCCAGTACCTCCAGGCCCTGAATGCTGACTGGCACGCAGACTGCTTCAGGTAGGGGGGGAGGGGGCCCTAAGCAAGGCCTGCCAGAGACGAGAGGCTGGGTCAGCAATCTGGGAGACCTGGCTATTCCTTCTGGTGCTGTCTCTGTTGTGACCACCAGCTGAAGGGGTTTCTTTCAGGCAGTGGAAACCTCTGACAAGGTTTGTTTTATTTTTCTTTAAGAACAGCACCCAACGTTTTCTCTAATTTAGTAAGGGCCAGGCACCCTCCTAAGGACTTTGTCTAGTTAACCTGTTGTGTCGTCTCCATTAATGGGGACACGGAGGTTAATTCTCTTGACCAGAGTCACACACAGCCAGTGAGTGA